>NC_074704.1:1496184-1531184 GCF_029448725.1 Salvelinus fontinalis
CGGTACTCCATTCCGTTTATTTGTGTTTTATCTGTCGGCTCTGTGCTTTAACTCAGGATCTGTGTGTAGTTAATCCGACCCTCTCTGCCTAGTCGTCGCCATGTTTACCTGCTGTTGCTGTGTTAGCTGACTAGCTGCTGTTATCTCACCTGTTGTTTTAGCTAGCTCTCCCAATCAAGACCTGCCATCACTTTATGCCTTATTGTATGTCTCTCTCAAATATCAATATGCCTTGCATACTGTTGTTCAGGCTAGTTATCATTGTTTTGGTTTGCAATGGACCCCGTAATTCCACTCTCCGTACCTCTGATACCTCCTTTGTCCCACCCCCCACACATGCGGTGACCTGTAAAGGCTGTCTTTCTCCTCATCCTCGGACGAGGAGAGGAGAGAAGGATCATCAGACCAAAATGCAGCATTTGGGAAATAAGCCATCTTTTATTTCAATACGACGATGGCAACACGAAAAACAAAACACTTTCAAATTCACAAAACAAGAAAACGACGTCGACGAAACCTGAACATAAACTTACATAACTACACGTAAACTCACGGACAGGAAACAGACGACATCAAAATAAACGAACAGCCAAACAGTCCCGTATGGTACATACATTCGACGACACAGGAGACAATCACCCACAAACAAACAGTGAGAACACCCTACCTAAATATGACTCTTAATTAGAGGAGAACGCAAAACACCTGCCTCTAATTAAGAGCCATACCAGGCAACCAAAACCAACATAGAAACAGATAACATAGACTGCCCACCCAAAACACATGCCCTGACCTAAACACATACAAAAAACAACATAAAACAGGTCAGGACCGTTACAGAACCCCCCCCTCAAGGTGCGAACGCCGGGCGCACCAGCACAAAGTCCAGGGGAGGGTCTGGGTGGGCAGTTGACCACGGTGGTGGCTCCGGCTCTGGACGCTGTCCCCACACCACCATAGTCACTCCCCGCTTCTGTCTTCCCCTCCCAATGACCACCCTAAAACTAACATCCCCTAAATGAATGGCCAGCACCGGGACAAGGGGCAGCACCGGGACAAGGGGCTGCACCGGGACAACGGGCAGCACCGGGACAAGGGGCAGCACCGGGACAAGGGGCAGCACCAGGATAAGGGGCAGGACCAGGATAAGGACCAGCACCGGGACAAGGGGCAGCACCGGGACAGGGGGCAGCACCGGGACAAGGGGCAGCACCGGGACAAGGGGCAGCACCGGGATAAGGGGCAGCACCGGGACAAGGGGCAGCACCGGGACAAGGGGCAGGTCCCGGCTGATATACTCAGGCAGATCCTGACTGAACGGCTCTCGACACTCATGGCTGGCTGACGGCTCTCGACGCTCATGGCAGGCTGACGGCTCTTGACGCTCATGGCAGGCTGACGGCTCTCGACGCTCATGGCAGGCTGACGGCTCTCGACGCTCATGGCAGGCTGACGGCTCTCGACGCTCATGGCAGGCTGACGGCTCTCGACGCTCATGGCTCTCTGACGGCTCTCGACGCTCATGGCTCTCTGACGGCTCTGGCTGCTCATGGCTCTCTGACGGCTCTGGCTGCTCATGGCTCGCTGGCGGCTCTGGCAGATCCTGTCTGGTTGGCGGCTCTGGCAGATCCTGTCTGGTTGGCGGCTCTGGCAGAACCTGTCTGGCGGGCGGCTCTGGCAGATCCTGTCTGGCGGGCGGCTCTAGCGGCTCCTGTCTGGCTGGCGGCTCTAGCGGCTCCTGTCTGGCTGGCGGCTCTAGCGGCTCCTGTCTGGCGGATGGCTCTGTAGGCTCATGGCAGACGGGCGGCTTTGCAGGCTCATGGCAGACGGGCGGCTTTGCAGGCTCATGGCAGACGGATGGCTCAGACGGCGCTGGGGAGACGGATGGCTCAGATGGCGCTGGGGAGACGGATGGCTCAGATGGCGCTGGGGAGACGGATGGCTCAGATGGCGCTGGTGAGACGGATGGCTCTGGCCGGATACGGCGCACTGTAGACCTGGTGCGTGGTGCCGGAACTGGAGGCACCGGGCTAAGGATAAGCACCTTCCTACTAGTGCGGGGAGCAGGGGCAGGGCACACTGTACTCTCAAAGCCCACTCTATACCTGATGCGTGGTACCGGCACTGGTGACACCGGGCTGAGGACAAGCACATCAGGATTAGTAGGGGGAGAAGATACAGTGTGTACAGGGCTCTGGAGACGCACAGGTGGCTTAGTGCGTGGTGCCGGAACTGGAGGCACCGGGCTAGATACACGCACTACAGGGAGAGTGCGTGGAGGAGGAACAGGGCTCAGGAGACGCACTGGTAGCCTAGTGCGTAGTGTAGACACTGTAGGTACTAGGCTGGGGCGGGGAGGTGGCGCCGGAAATACCGGACCGTGGAGGCGTACTGGCACTCTTGAGCATTGAGCCTGCCCAACCTTACCTGGTTGAATGCTCCCGGTCGCCCGACCAGTGCGGGGAGGTGGAATAACCCGCACCGGCCTATGTAGGCGAACCGGGGAAACCATGCGTAAGGCAGGTGCCATGTATGCCGGCCCGAGGAGACGCACTGGAGACCAGACGCGTTGAGCCGGCCTCATGACACCTGGCTCAATACCCAATCTAGCCCTGCCAGTGCGGGGAGGTGGAATAACCCGCACTGGCTTTTGCACTCGTACAGGAGACACCGTGCGCTCTACTGCGTAACACGGCGCCTGCCCGTACTCCCGCTCTCCACGGTAAGCCTGGGAAGTGGGCGCGGGTCTCCTACCTGCCCTTGGCCCACTACCTCTTAGCCCCCCCCCAAGAAATTTTTGGGTGTTACTTACGGGCTTTTTGGGCTTCCGTGCCAGACGCGTTCCCTCATAACTCCGGTTCCTCTCTCCGGTAGCCTCTGCTCTCCTCAGTGCCTCCAACTGTTCCCATGGGAGGCGATCCCTACCAGCCAGGATCTCCTCCCATGTGTAGACACCTTTTCGGTTCAATAAATCGTCCCATGTCCATTGCTCCTTCTTCTCCTGTCCCTTACTCCGTTGAGTTTTCCTTTGCCGCTTGGTCCTAGCGTGGTGGGTGATTCTGTAAAGGCTGTCTTTCTCCTCACCCTCGGACGAGGAGAGGAGAGAAGGATCATCAGACCAAAATGCAGCATTTGGGAAATAAGCCATCTTTTATTTCAATACGACGATGGCAACACGAAAAACAAAACACTTTCAAATTCACAAAACAAGAAAACGACGTCGACGAAACCTGAACATAAACTTACATAACTACACGTAAACTCACGGACAGGAAACAGACGACATCAAAATAAACGAACAGCCAAACAGTCCCGTATGGTACATACATTCGACGACACAGGAGACAATCACCCACAAACAAACAGTGAGAACACCCTACCTAAATATGACTCTTAATTAGAGGAGAACGCAAAACACCTGCCTCTAATTAAGAGCCATACCAGGCAACCAAAACCAACATAGAAACAGATAACATAGACTGCCCACCCAAAACACATGCCCTGACCTAAACACATACAAAAAACAACATAAAACAGGTCAGGACCGTTACATGACCTCACCCATTGAGACCAGCATGTCCAGAGATACAACCTCTCTTATCATCACCCAGTGCCTGGGCTTGCCTCCGCTGTACCCGTGCCCCACCATACCCTGGTCTGCACATTATTCCCAGAATCTATTCTACCACGCCCATAAATCTGCTCCTTTTATTCCTTGTCCCCAACACTCTAGGCGACCAGTTTTGATAGCCTTTAGCCGCACCCTCATCCTACTACTCCTCTGTTCCTCGGGTGATGTGGAGGTAAACCCAGGCCCTGCATGTCCCCAGTCACCCTCATTTGTTGACTTCTGTGATCGAAAAAGCCTTGGCCTCATGCATGTCAACATCAGAAGCCTCCTCCCTAAGTTTGCCTTACTCACCGCTTTAGCACACTCTGCCAACCCTGATGTCCTTGCCGTGTCCGAATCCTGGCTTAGGAAGGCCACCAAAAATTCTGAGATTTCCATACCCAACTATAACACTTTCCGTCAAGATAGAACTGCCAAAGGGGGAGGAGTTGCAATCTACTGCAGAGATAGCCTGCAAAGTTCTGTCATACTTTCCAGGTCTATGCCCAAACAGTTCGAACTTCTAATTTTAAAAATTAATCTCTCCAGAAATAAGTCTCTCTCTGTTGCCGCCTGCTACCGACCCCCCTCAGCTCCCAGCTGTGCCCTGGACACCATCTGTGAATTGATCGCTCCCCATCTAGCTTCAGAGTTTGTTCTGTTAGGTGACCTAAACTGGGATATGCTTAACACCCCGGCAGTCCTACAATCTAAGCTTGATGCCCTCAATCTCACACAAATCATCAAGGAACCCACCAGGTACAACCCTAAATCCGTAAACATGGGCACCCTAATAGACATTATCCTGACCAACTTGCCCTCCAAATACACCTCTGCTGTCTTCAATCAAGATCTCAGCGATCACTGCCTCATTGCCTGTATCCGCCACGGGTCCGCGGTCAAACGACCACCCCTCATCACTGTCAAACGCTCCCTAAAACACTTCTGCGAGCAGGCCTTTCTAATCGACCTGGCCCGGGTACCCTGGAAGGATATTGACCTCATCCCGTCAGTTGAGGATGCCTGGTCATTCTTTAAAAGTTACTTCCTCACCATATTAGACAAGCACGCTCCGTTCAAAAAATGCAGAACCAAGAACAGATATAGCCCTTGGTTCACTCCAGACCTGACTGCCCTCGACCAGCACAAAAACATCCTGTGGCGAACTGCAATAGCATCGAAGAGCCCCCGCGATATGCAACTGTTCAGGAAAGTCAGGAACCAATACACGCAGTCAGTCAGGAAAGCAAAGGCCAGCTTTTTCAAGCAGAAATTTGCATCCTGTAGCTCTAACTCCAAAAAGTTCTGGGATACTGTAAAGTCCATGGAAAACAAGAGCACCTCCTCCCAGCTGCCCACTGCACTGAGGCTGGGTAACACGGTCACCACTGATAAGTCCGTGATAATCGAAAACTTCAACAAACATTTCTCAATGGCTGGCCATGCCTTCCTCCTGGCGACTCCAACCATGGCCAACAGCCCCGCCCCCCCGATGCTACTCACCCAAGCCTCCCCAGCTTCTCCTTTACCCATATCCAGATAGCAGATGTTCTGAAAGAGCTGGAAAACCTGGACCCATACAAATCAGCTGGGCTTGACAATCTGGACCCCCTATTTCTGAAACTGTCCGCCGCCATTGTCGCACCCCCTATTACCAGCCTGTTCAACCTCTCCTTCGCATCATCTGAGATCCCCAAGGATTGGAAAGCTGCCGCGGTCATCCCCCTCTTCAAAGGGGGAGACACCCTGGACCCAAACTGTTACAGACCTATATCCATCCTGCCCTGCCTATCTAAGGTCTTCGAAAGCCAAGTCAACAAACAGATCACTGACCATCTCGAATCCCACCGTACCTTCTCCGCTGTGCAATCCGGTTTCCGAGCCGGTCACGGGTGCACCTCAGCCACGCTCAAGGTACTAAACGATGTCATAACCGCCATCGATAAAAGACATTACTGTGCAGCCGTCTTCATCGACCTGGCCAAGGCTTTCGACTCTGTCAATCACCATATTCTTATCGGCAGACTCAGTAGCCTCGGTTTTTCTAATGACTGCCTTGCCTGGTTCACCAACTACTTTGCAGACAGAGTTCAGTGTGTCAAATCGGAGGGCATGTTGTCCGGTCCTCTGGCAGTCTCTATGGGGGTACCACAGGGTTCAATTCTCGGGCCGACTCTTTTCTCTGTATACATCAATGATGTTGCTCTTGCTGCGGGCGATTCCCTGATCCACCTCTACGCAGACGACACCATTCTGTATACTTCCGGCCCTTCCTTGGACACTGTGCTATCTAACCTCCAAACGAGCTTCAATGCCATACAACACTCCTTCCGTGGCCTCCAACTGCTCTTAAACGCTAGTAAAACCAAATGCATGCTTTTCAACCGTTCGCTGCCTGCACCCGCACGCCCGACTAGCATCACCACCCTGGACGGTTCCGACCTAGAATATGTGGATATCTATAAGTACCTAGGTGTCTGGCTAGACTGCAAACTCTCCTTCCAGACTCATATCAAACATCTCCAATCCAAAATCAAATCTAGAGTCGGCTTTCTATTCCGCAACAAAGCCTCCTTCACTCACGCCGCCAAACTTACCCTAGTAAAACTGACTATCCTACCGATCCACGACTTCGGCGATGTCATCTACAAAATAGCTTCCAATACTCTACTCAGCAAACTGGATGCAGTTTATCACAGTGCCATCCATTTTGTTACTAAAGCACCTTATACAACCCACCACTGCGACCTGTATGCCCTAGTCGGCTGGCCCTCGCTACATGTTCGTCGTCAGACCCACTGGCTCCAGGTCATCTACAAGGCTATGCTAGGTGAAGTGCCGCCTTATCTCAGTTCACTGGTCACGATGGCTACACCCACCCGTAGCACGCGCTCCAGCAGGTGTATCTCACTGATCATCCCTAAAGCCAAACCTCATTTGGACGCCTTTCCTTCCAGTTCTCTGCTGCCTGCGACTGGAATGAATTGCAAAAATCTCTGAAGTTGGAGACTTTTATCTCCCTCAACAACTTTAAGAAATCTGCTATCCGAGCAGCTAACCGATCGCTGCAGCTGTACATAGTCCATCTGTAAACTACCCACCCAATTTACCTACCTTACCCCCCATACTGCTTTTATTTATTTACTTTTCTGCTCTTTTGCACACCAGTATCTCTTCTTGCACATGATCATCTGATGATTTATCACTCCAGTGTTAATCTGCTAAATTGTAATTACTCGATTTATTGCCTACCTCATGCCTTTTGCACACATTGTATATAGATTCTCTTTTTTTTCTACCATGTTATTGACTTGTTTATTGTTTACTCCATGTGTAACTCTGTGTTGTTGTCTGTTCACACTGCTATGCTTTATCTTGGCCAGGTCGCAGTTGCAAATGAGAACTTGTTCTCAACTAGCCTACCTGGTTAAATAAAGGTGAAATAAAAATAAAATAAAAAATAAAATAGTCTACCTGTCTATAACCACTAGTCTACCTGTCTATAACCACTAGTCTACCTGTCTATAACCACTAGGCTACCTGTCTCTAACCACTAGGCTACCTGTCTATAACCACTAGTCTACCTGTCTATAACCACTAGTCTACCTGTCTATAACCACTAGGCTACCTGTCTCTAATCACTAGGCTTCCTGTCTCTAACCACTAGACTACCTGTCTCTAACCACTAGACTACATGTCTCTAACCACTAGACTACCTGTCTCTAACCACTAGTCTATCTGTCTCTAACCACTAGGCTACCTGTCTCTAACCACTAAACTACCTGTCTCTAACCACTACTCTACCTGTCTCTAACCACTAGGCTATCTGTCTATAACCACTAGGCTACCTGTCTCTAACCACTAGACTACCTGTCTCTAACCACTAGACTACATGTCTCTAACCACTAGTCTACCTGTCTCTAACCACTAGGCTACCTGTCTCTAACCACTAGGCTACCCGTCTCTAACCACTAGGGTACCTGTCTCTAACCACTAGGCTATCTGTCTCTAACCACTAGTCTACCTGTCTCTAACCACTAGGCTACCTGTCTCTACCTGCCGCCCCACATAAACACCTTTATATTTTATTTGATTGATTTTCCTTTATGTATCCATCTCAGAACCATTCGGATGAAGCATCATGTTTTTAATAGTTGTGTAAATAAAGAATTACATTTTTTATTGATTTAATTAAGAAGATTCTGCTGCTAACCTTTAAGGCCTTTGTTTAAAGCACAACTAAACACCTTCCTATTTAAGCTAGATTTTAATATTTGATCGTTTAATCTACTAAAAATCTATATTTAGTATTAGTAGGTAATTGTTTGATGCAATGTCATCATTTTTTTTTTTTTTTTAATGTTTTGTGGCTGAATTTGTTTTATGTTCTTATTTCTATCTCATACAGAGCGTGGGAAATGCCTTTACAAATTAAAGATGGTTATTATTATGATTAATAATTAGTTAATTTAAGTTAAACTAGTGAGAACACATTCTCTTTTTGCCATAATTACGTGACCATGAGAGAACAAAGAACATTGCAGAAAAGACAACAAAAAATGTTTTCAAATAGAAAAAAGAAATGACTACGCCCCCTATTGGACAAACTCTAGTATTTAATTCACATTTCAGTCAGTTAGAAGACGCTCTCGAAGAGCGACTTAGACGAGCAATTAGAGAAAAGTGCCTTGCTCACTTAGACAGCTCGGGGATTCGAACCAGGGACCTTTTGGTTACTGGAGCAAACACTCTAAACCACTAGTCAACCTGCTGAAACAACCCCTATTCATAAGCCTATAGACTCTCTGTATAATATCATGACTAGTAGGTCTATAACCTCTCTGTATAATATCATGACTAGTAGGTCTATAACCTCTCTGTATAATATCATGACTAGTAGGCCTATAGACTCTGTGTATAATATCATGACTAGTAGGCCTATAGACTCTATGTATAATATCACGACTAGTAGGACTATAACCTCTCTGTATAATATCATGACTAGTAGGTCTATAACCTCTATGTATAATATCATGACTAGTAGGCCTATAGACTCTATGTATAATATCACGACTAGTAGGACTATAACCTCTCTGTATAATATCATGACTAGTAGGTCTATAACCTCTATGTATAATATCATGACTAGTAGGTCTATAACCTCTCTGTATAATATCACGACTAGTAGGACTATAACCTCTCTGTATAATACTGTATCATGACTAGTAGGACTTTAACCTCTCTGTATAATACTGTATCATGACTAGTAGGACTTTAACCTCTCTGTGTAATATCATGACTAGTAGGACTATAACCTCTCTGTATAATATCATGACTAGTAGGACTTTAACCTCTCTGTATAATATCATGACTAGTAGGACTATAACCTCTCTATATCATATCATGACTAGTAGGACTTTAACCTCTCTGTATAATACTGTATCATGACTAGTAGGACTATAACCTCTCTGTATAATATCATGACTAGTAGGACTATAACCTCTCTGTATAATATCATGACTAGTAGGACTTTAACCTCTCTGTGTAATATCATGACTAGTAGGACTATAACCTCTCTGTATAATATCATGACTAGTAGGACTTTAACCTCTCTGTGTAATATCATGACTAGTAGGACTATAACCTCTCTGTATAATATCATGACTAGTAGGACTTTAACCTCTCTGTGTAATATCATGACTAGTAGGACTATAACCTCTCTGTATAATATCATGACTAGTAGGACTTTAACCTCTCTGTATAATATCATGACTAGTAGGACTATAACCTCTCTGTATAATATCATGACTAGTAGGACTATAACCTCTCTGTATAATATCATGACTAGTAGGACTTTAACCTCTCTGTATAATATCATGACTAGTAGGACTTTAACCTCTCTGTGTAATATCATGACTAGTAGGACTTTAACCTCTCTGTATAATATCATGACTAGTAGGACTTTAACCTCTCTGTGTAATATCATGACTAGTAGGACTTTAACCTCTCTGTATAATATCATGACTAGTAGGACTTTAACCTCTCTGTATAATATCATGACTAGTAGGACTTTAACCTCTCTGTATAATATCATGACTAGTAGGACTATAACCTCTCTGTATGATATCATGACTAGTAGGACTTTAACCTCTCTGTGTAATATCATGACTAGTAGGACTATAACCTCTCTGTATAATATCATGACTAGTAGGACTTTAACCTCTCTGTGTAATATCATGACTAGTAGGACTTTAACCTCTCTGTGTAATATCATGACTAGTAGGACTATAACCTCTCTGTATAATATCATGACTAGTAGGACTTTAACCTCTCTGTATAATATCATGACTAGTAGGACTTTAACCTCTCTGTGTAATATCATGACTAGTAGGACTATAACCTCTCTGTATAATATCATGACCAGTAGGACTTTAACCTCTCTGTATAATATCATGACTAGTAGGACTATAACCTCTCTGTATAATATCATGACTAGTAGGACTATAACCTCTCTGTATAATATCATGACTAGTAGGACTTTAACCTCTCTGTATAATATCATGACTAGTAGGACTTTAACCTCTCTGTGTAATATCATGACTAGTAGGACTTTAACCTCTCTGTATAATATCATGACTAGTAGGACTTTAACCTCTCTGTGTAATATCATGACTAGTAGGACTTTAACCTCTCTGTATAATATCATGACTAGTAGGACTTTAACCTCTCTGTATAATATCATGACTAGTAGGACTTTAACCTCTCTGTATAATATCATGACTAGTAGGACTATAACCTCTCTGTATAATATCATGACTAGTAGGACTTTAACCTCTCTGTGTAATATCATGACTAGTAGGACTATAACCTCTCTGTATAATATCATGACTTGTAGGACTTTAACCTCTCTGTGTAATATCATGACTAGTAGGACTTTAACCTCTCTGTGTAATATCATGACTAGTAGGACTATAACCTCTCTGTATAATATCATGACTAGTAGGACTTTAACCTCTCTGTATAATATCATGACTAGTAGGACTTTAACCTCTCTGTGTAATATCATGACTAGTAGGACTATAACCTCTCTGTATAATATCATGACTAGTAGGACTTTAACCTCTCTGTATAATATCATGACTAGTAGGACTATAACCTCTCTGTATAATATCATGACTAGTATGACTATAACCTCTCTGTATAATATCATGACTAGTAGGTCTATAACCTCTCTGTATAATACCATGACTAGTAGGTCTATCGTGCTATGAGGTTTGAACTTTTATGGCGCTGGAGGGAAAGTCCACCACTGGTTCAAGCCCCACTCTGGTGACAAATACAATTTGATTTGATTTGATTTGTCATTGTTGTCTTGCAGACATCCTGTCTGAGGGAGTTCTGATGTCACCTCCTTTCACCTTAACACCACATGACACATGCACCTGAGTGTACTGGCAGGCGTTGCTGACACAGCATGAATCAAACAGTGAGGTTTCCAACCAAAATCATTATGCTCTCTCTTTCACATAAAACGTGTACAGGCCCTGTATAATAGATCTATACCTACAGGCTCTCCATGGTGAGAACACGTGCTCATACCTCTGACGGATCCGTTTGTCTGGTGAGAGAACAAGTTTCTCACCAGAGGGGAGGGAGGGAGGGAGGGAGAGAGAGAGAGAGAGAGAGAGAGAGAGAGAGAGAGAGAGAGAGAGAGAGAGAGAGAGAGAGAGAGAGAGAGAGAGAGAGAGAGAGAGAGAGAGAGAGAGAGAGAGAGAGAGAGAATAGCCTATGGTGTGGGAATGAGGGAACCAAAACAAGTTTCTCACCAACGCAATGGTTTTTCTTTTTTTTTTCTTGATAAGAGGACGGAGTGAGAGAGAATAGCATATGGGGTGGGAATGAGGGAACCAAAACATACTGTATGCTCATTTTTTAGGCCTATAAAGTTGGGAGATAAAGATAGAAAACAACTGAGACGATCTACCGCCGCGACGCCCATCCCCGTAATGTCTCATCCCTGAACGTTTCACAACTACCGGTTGACTGCGGCTGGAATTGTGACGGATCTGGAATTGTGACGGATCGACGCACTGAGCGTGTCAGGGCGAGTTTTATAGAAATGCGTTTGGAAATAAAATCAGTAACAAAAACGTCTTTCAAAATCACTTGGGGATGTTCGACTCACGAAGTCGATGCTTGAAGGAATTTGATTTTCAACTTTGACATCTCTTAACTGTTTGGATTAATTCTATTTTTCAAGACTTCCATGTTCGCAACAGGTCTCTATCACAGGCCAACTTGTTGCTATAGAAATTATATCAGTTGTAGGTCAATGTGACTCATCTTTCTTAGTTTGAACAACGGTCAATATTGAGTTGAACGTTGAACCACTAACTGGATAAAACAAGAAGATGTTGGAGAAATATTCCCGGCACAGCCCCGGAGGTGCCGCCGTCCCGAACACGGACCTGCAACTCAAACTACCAGAGAGCAACGTGGGTACCAGAGGACAAGAGAAAGATAACGGGTCTGGGCAGAAACTAGTGGAGATAACGGGACCGGCGCTGTCCAAACGGAAACTACTGGTCGGTCTGGACCTGCTCTGTCTGGTTCTGGGTAAATACCATTTAGGCTCTTATCTTTTTATCAGATCAACATTTTATCATTCAGAATTGTATTTGTTTTATCTTTTACCATTTTATCGTATCACATGTTTTCCCCTTAAATTATTATTATAATTTTTTAATCAAATCAACTTTTAATAATTGAAGCTGGACCTGCGTTGCCTGTTTCTGCTTTAATAAAAACGATCTTCAAGTTATTTTCATAAAAATAACTTACATCTTTCAATAGAAATACAAAATAAAATTATAAAGTTAATAAACTTCAAATTTTCGAGTAGGTCTATAAAACATTTTCGTCATTCATTCTATTGTTTATTGGTAGGATATATTACAAAAAATGATGTATTGCTTTATGGCGACACTGAATCCCCTCTGTCATTTTTAAAACTAGTTTTACGCTTTATTTTAAATCAAACTTTATTGACTATAATTCATTTTTTATAACGCACCTTGAAAGCGTTCTATTACACACTACATGACCAAAAGTATATGGACACCCCTTCAAATTAGTGGATTCACACCTCTTCAAATTAGTGGATTCGGCTATTTCAGCCACACTCATTACTGACAGGTGTATAAAATCGAGCACACAGCCATGCAATGTCCATAGACAAACATTGGCAGTAAAATGGCCTTACCGAAGAGCTCAGTGACTTTCAACGTGGCACTACATTTCCAACAACTCAGTTCGTCAAATGTCTCCACTGTTAGAGCTTCCCCGGTCAACTGTAAGTGCTGTTATTGTGAAGTGGAAATGTCTAGAAGCATCAACGGCTCAGCTGCCAGGTGGAAAGGTGACGTAGGCTAGGCTAACTTTCATCAACTATTCAAATGTTGATATTTGAATTCTTTAGCGTTTTAATTGCAATATATTTGGCTCTGTGATATTAGCCTATAAGTTCGTTGTTGTTTCGTATCTAGGCTATTTATGATACACAGTGGACGTGTGGGTGCGTGAGTACAATGAAGCAGGAATTAGCACTAGCGCAAATCAACTGGTTGGTCAACATTATCAGAAACAATTTCTTCAACAAAAAACAAATAAAGTGAGAAAAATAAATAGAAGCTCTAAATAATTCTCACTCTCAGTGTTCTCTCTCGCTGCACGCAAGGACGCGATGCCAGTTGGCTCGAGCAGGCCGAGGGAATTCTACAGTTTCCATGACAACCAGGGTTCAGGGAAGAGCTAGGCCTGGGCAATTGTGTGTAGTACAAATACATAAATAAACAATCCCTGTGTGTGTGTGTGTGTGTGTGTGTGTGTGTGTGTGTGTGTGTGTGTGTGTGTGTGTGTGTGTGTGTGTGTGTGTGTGTGTGTGTGTGTGTGTGTGTGTGTGTGTGTGTGTGTGCACTCCCTTTATGCATCTGATGACATTTCTCAAACGGTGGTTATGTAAGAGCAGCTAATTCACTTAGCCTATGTCCCAAATGACCCCATATTCCCTATATAGTGTACTATTTTAACCAGGGCCCATAGGTCTCTGCACTCTTAGAAAAAAAGTTCCAAAAGGGTTCTTCGGCTGTTCCCATAGGAGAACACCTTTTTGGTTCCATGTAAGAACCCTCTGTAGAAAGGGTTCTACCTGGAACCAAAAAGGGTTCTTCAAAGGGTTCTGCTATATGGGGACAGCCGAAGAACCCTTTCAGGTTCTAGATAGCATTTTTTTTTCTACACGTGTGGGCCAAAGTATATAATAGTGCACTACTTTGGCCCACACTCGTTTATAATAAAGGGTGAATAGGATGTCATTTTGGACACCTCTCTCTCTCTGATCCCCTCCTACTTGTCTAGAGGAGAAGGAGTGCTGATCAGGGATCAGGTCCCCACCTGTCTCTGAGGTCTCTGGGCTATAAGGTTGCCGTTTGGGAGTGGGTCTAGGAGAATCAGACAGCCAAATGGTTCTCTCTTTCATTAGCTACAGATGTGATGCAGGGACGGACTGGGACCAGAATTTCGCCTGGGAATTTCTAACACACTGGCCCATTTCTTTCCCATAGGACCCCGATTATTAGCCAAAATAACGTTCATTTTGTGCAAAAAACACCAATTTAGACCGGCCCACTGGGCTAAAGATGGACCAATTTAGACCGGCCCACTGGGCTAAAGATGGACCAATTTAGACCAGCCCACTGGGCTAAAGAGGGACCATTTTAGACCAGCCCACTGGACTAAAGAGGGACCATTTTAGACCGGCCCGCTGGGCTAAAGAGGGACCATTTTAGACCGGCCCACTGGGCTGAAGAGGGACCATTTTAGACCGGCCCACTGGGCTAAAGAGGGACCATTTTAGACCAGCCCACTGGACTAAAGAGGGACCATTTTAGACCGGCCCGCTGGGCTAAAGAGGGACCATTTTAGACCGGCCCACTGGGCTGAAGAGGGACCATTTTAGACCGGCCCACTGGGCTAAAGAGGGACCATTTTAGACCGGCCCGCTGGGCTAAAGAGGGACCATTTTAGACCGGCCCGCTGGGCTAAAGAGGGACCATTTTAGACCGGCCCGCTGGGCTAAAGAGGGACCATTTTAGACCGGCCCACTGGGCTAAAGAGGGACCATTTTAGACCGGCCCACTGGGCTAAAGAGGGACCAATTTAGACCGGCCCACTGGGCTAAAGAGGGACCAATTTAGACCGGCCCGCTGGGCTAAAGAGGGACCATTTTAGACCGGCCCGCTGGGCTAAAG
This sequence comes from Salvelinus fontinalis, assembly GCF_029448725.1. NCBI lineage: Eukaryota > Metazoa > Chordata > Actinopteri > Salmoniformes > Salmonidae > Salvelinus > Salvelinus fontinalis. The sequence goes on from NC_074704.1 coordinate 1,511,104, forward strand.
ATGGACCAATTTGGCCAAGCTGCCCTATGACCAGTCCACCCTATATGTGAAGTGTATGTGAGGACCAGTGCCCTGGACAAAGCTATGGGGAGACTCTTGTTGTCTAGAGGAGTTGGAGTGCTAATCATGGATCCTGTCCATGTATTCCTATTCATTGTGATTTAGATGGTCCTAGATCAGCCCTGCTACTCTGAAACACTTGATACAGCAATGAAGCTGCTGATAGGAAGAACACAAGACAGATACTATCAATGTTGTGTACAATGGTTCTAGAGAGAGGAAAGGAAGAGAGACAGAGAGAGGAGAGGAAGAGAGACAGAGAGAGGAGAGGAAGAGAGAGAGAGAGGAGATGAAGAGAGACAGAGAGAGGAGAGGAAGAGACAGAAAGAGAGACAGAGAGAGGAGAGGAAGAGAGACAGGGAGAGGAGAGGAAGACAGACAGAGAAAGGAGAGGAGAGGAAGAGAGACAGAGAGAGGAGAGGAAGAGAGGAATGGAAAGAGAGAACGAGTAAGATAGAGCGAGAGAAAGAAAAGAGAGTGTGTGTGTGTGTGTGTAGGAGACAGACAGTGCTAGCTCAGACCCACAGTCTCTCTTTGTTTGGTTGTAATGTTAGAGAATTGAACTGGTCTCACAAACAACCATCCCCTCCTCTCCTGTCCTCTCTCCCCATTCCCTCCTCTCCTTTTCTCACTCTCATCTCCTCCCTCGTATACTCTTGTATACTGGTCTCAGATCAGATCTAATGGGATCCATAACATGTTATAATAGGAATTGTAATGTCATAGACTGGTCTCAGATCAGATCTAATGGGATCCATAACATGTTATAATAGAGATGTTGTCCCAGTGGTGTTGTGACCTCACATTCCAGCAATGAGTCTCACCCTTTAGTTTCTCTGGAGAAAAACCCCGGGTTCCCACTCTCACTCTCTCACTCTCCCTTTCAGTCCCTCTCTCTCTTCCTCCAACTCCCCCTCCCCCAACTGCTGCCCCTCATATTAGCTGCTACAACAGAGAGGAGATATGAAACATACATGTGTTGATGTAATTCATATGGTCAGTGTGTTTTAGAAGGATGTTGTGTGTCAAAGTGATGTTCAAGGCCAGGATTCAATCCAAACACCCAATGTGATGTTCAAGTCTCTCTCTCATCCCTCTGTTTCAGAGAGTTTGTGTGTGTGCGTGTGTGTGTGTGTGTGAGTGTGTGTGTGTGTGTAAAGCTAATCCGAGAGAGATCTAGGTTAAGGTGGACAGGTTTGTTTTAGGTCTATCTCTCCTTTCATTCTCCCCTCCCCCTCTCCTCTCTCCTCTCTCCCTCTCTTGTTATCTCCCTCCCTTTCTTTCTCTCTCTCTGTTTCTGTCTGTCTCTGTCTTTCTCTCTCTCTCTGTTTCTCTCTCTGTTTCTCTCTCTTTTGTCTCAGTTTAGTTCTATAAACTTTATTGACATAATGAATCTGTCTCACATTGCCAAAGCTAGAACATGCTGAAACAATAACCCCCCCCCCCCCCCCCCCTCCCTCCCTCCCTCCAGCCACCATCCCGTTCTTGGTGTGTGAGCTGAAGGCAGTGAGTCCATATAGCAGAGGGTTTTTCTGTGGTGATCCCAGCATCATGTATCCATACCTACACAGAGAAGCTATACCAGATCAGCTGCTCATTACTGGTGGGATCATCATCACCGGACTCACTGTGAGTATCACACGCTCTTCATCACCATCACCATCATCACATGATTGTTAAACAATAGTACTTGTAGTAATCTATTCTCAGAACCCATAATAATAATAATAATCAAATCAAATCAAACCACATGTTATTGGTCACATGGTCAGCAGTGCAGTAATATCCAACACGTAATCTAACAGTACAAACACATGTAAAGGGGTGAATGAGAACATGCACATTGAAATATATGGATGAGCGATGGCCGAGCAGCACAGCCAAGGTGCAATAGATGGTATAAAATACAGTATATACATGTGATATGAGTAATGTAAGATATGTAAACATTATTAAAAGTGGCATAATAATACTACTACTAATAATACTACTAATAATACTACTGCCACTAATAATATTACTAATAATAGAAATACCACTACTAACAATACTACTAATATTACTACTACTACTGATAATACTACTAACAATACCACTACCGCTAATAATAATACTACTGATACTACTACTACTACTACTACTACTACTACTACTAATACTAATACTACCACAAATAGTAATACTACCAATACTACTACTACTACTACTACTACTACTACTACTACTACTGCTACTACTGCTACTACTGCTACTACTACTACTACTACTACTACTACTACTACTACTGCTACTACTACTACTACTACTACTACTACTACTACTACTACTACTACTAATACTACCACAAATAGTAATACTACCAATACTACTACTACTACTACTACTACTACTACTACTACTAATACTAATACTACCACAAATAGTAATACTACCAATACTAATACTACTACTAATACTATTAATACGATCACTAATAATACTAATACTACTACTACTACTTCTTGTAATACCACTACTGCTAATAATAATACTGCTACTTCTAATACTACTAATTATGGTACTACCACTACCAATAATACTGCCAATAATACAACTAATGATACTACTAATAACACCACCAATAATACTACTACTAATACTCCTGCTAATAGTAATACTACCAATAATAATACTACTAATAATACCACTGTCACTAATGATTCTACAACTGATAATACTACTAATAATACCACTACTACCAATGATACTACTACTAATACTACTAATAACAATACTACTAATAACAATATGTCTACTAATAATACTACTAATAATACTACAACTAATATTACTAATAGTAATACTACTACTAATACTAATACTAATACTACTACTACTAATGCAATCTCGCGATTGTCAGTTCAGTTCTCCTCTCGTGTTTGTCACCAGACTAATAATCAAACAATCCCTATTGCTCACCTTCCTCCAGATAGCTTTAGGGGAGTGCTACCGGGTGCATTACCGAGGGGTCAGCTCCAAAGCCTTCGTCAGGAACCTCTACGTCTCATGCCTGTATAAGGTACGGCAATCTCCCGTCTGCATTCATCAACTTTTAATAACATAAGATAAACTGTCATATGCAGTCATAAACATTATCAACAAGTGTTACACACAGTTTCATTGTTATTTGTTGCACGTATAAGAAGTTGGGTTCCTTCCTGTTCGGCTATATATTTATTTCTGGATTTCTGTATTATATTTCTGTAAGGAGTTAGGTTCCTTCCTGTTCGGCTGCTGCGTCGGCCAATCCCTGACCAACATGGCCAAGCTGAGCGTGGGGCGGCTGCGACCTCACTTCCTGTCTGTGTGTGGCGTCTCGTATGCCTCGCTCAACTGCACCCCCGGAACCTACGTCTCCACGGTAACCTGCAGACAGACAGACCACCGATTGGAGGAGGAGGCCAGGTGTGTGTGTGTGGGGGGGGGTGAGGGCAGATGTGTGTGTGTGGGGGCAGATGTGTGTGTGTGTGTGGGGGGGTGAGGGCAGATGTGTGTGTGTGTGGGGGGGGGGGGGGGTGAGGGCAGATGTGTGTGTGTGTGTGTGTGTGGGGGGGGGGTTGATGGCAGGTGTGTGTGGGGGGGGCAGGTGTGTGTGGGGGGGGCAGGTGTGTGTGTGTTGGGTGGTGTGGGCAGGTGTGTGTGTGTTGGGTGTTGGGTGGTGTGGGCAGGTGTGTGTGTGTGTGTGTGGGTGTGGGGGGGGGGGGGGTTGATGGCAGGTGTGTGTGGGGGGGGCAGGTGTGTGTGGGGGGGGGGGGGCAGGTGTGTGTGTGTGTTGGGTGGTGTGGGCAGGTGTGTGTGTGTTGGGTGTTGGGTGGTGTGGGCAGGTGTGTGTGTGTGTTGGGTGTTGGGTGGTGTGGGCAGGTGTGTGTGTGTGTTGGGTGGTGTGGGCAGGTGTGTGTGTGTGTGTGTGTTGGGTGGTGTGGGCAGGTGTGTGTGTGTGTGTGTGTTGGGTAGTGTGGGCAGGTGTGTGTGTGTGTTGGTGGGTGAGGGCAGGTGTGTGTGTGTGTGTGTGTCTGTGTGTACTAAGCATTTGTTTTGTATTTTATTTTCAGGAAATCCTTCTTCTCTGGTCATGCTTCGTTTGCAATGTACACCATGCTGTATTTAGCAGTAAGTATCTCCTACTTTGAAGAACCCTTTTTGGTTGCAGGTAGAACTCCATTGGTTCCATGTAGAACCATTTCTACAGAGGGTTCTTACATGGAACCAAAAAGGGTTCTCCCATGGGGACAGCCGAAGAACCCTTTTGGAACCTTTTCTTCTAAGAGTGCAGAGACCTATGGGCCCTGGTTAAAATAGTACACTATATAGGGAATATGGTGTCATTTGGGACATAGGCTAAGTGAATTAGCTGCTCTTACATAACCACCGTTTGAGAAATGTCATCAGATGCATAAAGGGAGTGCACACACACACACACACACACACACACACACACACACACACACACACACACACACACACACACACACACACACACACACACACAAACACAAACTGTGAACCATCCTCCCAGTGGGTCTGGAAGCAGAAAGAGAGAAAAGAGAGGAGCTGAAAGGGAGAGAAAGAAAAGAGGGATTGAAAGAAAGAAGAAGTAGGGCAGACAGAGATGTCTTTGTTCCCCTCTGGCAGGGGAGGGGTTTGACCTCTCTGTCTCTCTGTACTACACTCCTCTATTTTGTGAGGGCAGGGCCATAGAGAGAGTAGAGTCAGAACTGTGCTGCATCTTTGAAGATAAATAATAGTTTAGTATAATTCTGTATAAACTGTATAATACAGTATAAGTCTGTATAATGTGGTATAATATAGTATTACATAGTATAATTTGGTATAATACAGTATAATTCGGTATAATATAGTATAAAACAGTATAATTTGGTATAATACAGTATAATTCGGTATAATGCGGTATAATATAGTATAAAACAGTATAATTTGGTATAATACAGTATAATTCGGTATATTTCAGTATAATACTATATGTACAAATAGTACATGTGTAGTAATCACCATTTTTCCCCTCCCTCCCTCCCTCCCTCCCTCCCTCCCCCCCTCCCTCCCTCCCTCCCTCCCTCCCTTCAGTTCTACCTCCAGGCCAGGTGGTGTTGGCGAGGGGCCAGGTTACTCAGACCCCTCATACAGTTCTTCCTGGTTCTGCTAGCTGTGTATACAGGTACTTACAGGTGTATTGTTAATGATCAGTGATGGGGGGGAAGCTACTCTGAAAATATACTAATGATTTACTTGTCGTGGGACGACTCCTCAACTGATAATGACGTAGGGCCGCTTTCCCAGATTAAGGCCGGGATTCAATCCCAGATGCGTTGTCGACAAGCACACTGTACTGTCAACAATGTGCCTTTTAAAGGCACGTCTTCCTGACGCTCGCGGAGATTGTGTTCACGTTAAATGCTGCACATGTTCATGAGTGACAATTCAAAATATTTAACAGATACGTTTCTATACTGTAATCTCTTCGCAGGCCTGACTAGAATATCTGACTATCGACATCATCCCTCTGATGTCATCACTGGCTACATACAGGGAGCCTTGACCGCTTATTGGGTGGTGAGTTGCTTTGTGTGTGTGTGTATATGTAGGTGTGTGTGTGTGTGTGTGTATGTAGGTTTGTGTGTGTATGTATCAGTGTGTTATCCTAAGTGTGTATAACCAGTGTGTTTCTCTCTGTCCTCCAGGCCTTCCACGTCTCCTCCATGTTTAAAGACTACAACTCTACCCTCTCTCCTAGCCTGGACAACCCCCCGTCACCACACCTCCTCCATGTTTAAAGACTACAACTCTACCCTCTCTCCTAGCCTGGACAACCCCCCGTCACCACGCCTCCTCCATGTTTAAAGACTACAACTCTACCCTCTCTCCTAGCCTGGACAACCCCCGTCACCACACCGTCTGTTAGGGGATAGGTCTGTGTGTGTTTCTGTGTTAGTGAAGTGTTTCAGAACAAGTCCTGTGAAGTCACTTACCTCACTATTCTGTGAGAGAGAGAGAGATATGGAGATAGAGAGATTAAGAGACAGAAAGGGAGACAGGATAAAAAAGAGGGAGAGAGATAGGGAAACAGAGAGAGAGAGGGGGTATAGTGGGGGAACCTGTCCTCTGTAGCTCAGTTGGTAGAACCTGTTCTCTGTAGATCAGTTGGTAGAACCTGTCCTCTGTAACTCAGTTGGTAGAACCTGTCCTCTGTAGCTCAGTTGGTAGAACCTGTTCTCTGTAGATCAGTTGGTAGAACCTGTCCTCTGTAGCTCAGTTGGTAGAACCTGTCCTCTGTAGCTCAGTTGGAATAACCTGTCCTCTGTAGATCAGTTGGTAGAACCTGTCCTCTGTAGCTCAGTTGGTAGAACCTGTTCTCTGTAGATCAGTTGGTAGAACCTGTCCTCTGTAGCTCAGTTGGTAGAGCCTGTCCTCTGTAGTTCAGTTGGTAGAACCGGTCCTCTGTAACTCAGTTGGTAGAGCCTGTCCTCTGTAGCTCAGTTGGTAGAACCTGTTCTCTGTAGCTCAGTTGGTAGAACCTGTTCTCTGTAGATCAGTTGGTAGAACCTGTCCTCTGTAACTCAGTTGGTAGAGCCTGTCCTCTGTAACTCAGTTGGTAGAACCTGTCCTCTGTAACTCAGTTGGTAGTACCGGTCCTCTGTAACTCAGTTGGTAGAACCTGTCCTCTGTAACTCAGTTGGTAGAACCTGTCCTCTGTAACTCAGTTGGTAGAACCTGTCCTCTGTAACTCAGTTGGTAGAACCTGTCCTCTGTAACTCAGTTGGTAGAGCCTGTCCTCTGCAACTCAGTTGGTAGAACCTGTCCTCTGTAACTCAGTTGGTAGAACCTGTCCTCTGTAACTCAGTTGGTAGAGCATGGCATTTGCAAGACCAGGATTGTGGGTTTGATTCCCGGGGCCTCCCCATATGTAAAAATGTGTACATGACTGACTGAAAGTTGATTTGGGTAAAAAGTGCCTGCTAATGGAATATGTAAATCCATATTAGTGCCTCACAAACTATGTATGCAAATAATCCACTTTTAAAGGGCTGATCTGGGATTGGTAGGTCCACATCTGTTTTTTTTTACTTCTTAACGAATGATAACAGAGAACGCTTTGTTGTTCTTTTGAATCCCGGATTGCCCCTTTAATTAAAGTCCACCTATACTAAACCAGACTATTATGTTAGTCCGGGATTCAATCTGATTGTGCTTTGTCAACAATGCTATTAACGCCATTCATAGGCAATGTCCGCACCTTTCGGGGGAGACGACATTCACCGCTGCATATGTGGGTTCAATGGGAAATGTTTAAATGGTGTGTTGTTGACAAAGCACCATGGGATTGAATCCCGACCTGAGTGTGGCTCTTCTAGCTAAAGCTGCTAATCATCCTTACAATTATTTTTTTAATTCTTTGTACATATGGTATTTATATATCCCCACTAACACGGTACATATAGTATTTATATATCCCCACTAACACGGTACTATTAGTATTTTCTACTACATATATCCGAATTATTCACCAATTACACAGCCACGGTACATATAGTATTTATATATCACCACTAACACGGTACATATAGTATTTATATATCCCCACTAACACGGTACTATTAGTATTTTCTACTACATATATCCGAATTATTCACCAATTACACAGCCACGGTACATATAGTATTTATATATCCCCACTAACATGGTACATATAGTATTTATATATCACCACTAACACGGTACATATAGTATTTATATATCCCCACTAACACGGTACTATTAGTATTTTCTACTACATATATCCGAATTATTCACCAATTACACAGCCACGGTACATATAGTATTTTGTACCACGCCACATGCGGCTGGTGGCACCTTGCGGCTGGTGGCACCAGACATTATGAGCCGTCCTCCCCAACAGCCTCCTGTGTTTTCCTCTACAAGTTATATAATTATATTTAATAAGATGTAACTATAGTTATGTTAATACGATTGTACATAAAACCAGCGAATGTAACTGAAATGAATGTGAACGTTTACTTTCAATCGTGTCAAAATGCACTCCATTGTAATGTGTTGCGTGTGTTATACTATGTGTGTGTGTGTGTGTGTGATTCTAAGCCAGTGTGTGTGACTCTACTGTACAGTCTGTAACTAGAATAACCACTAACTATGAACTACTATGTTGACTTTTTAACCGGTGTGTCCTGTCTGGTTCTTTACATGTTGGTCATTTAGCAGACTCTCTTATCCAGAGAGACTTACAGTCAGGGCATTCAACTAAGCTAGATAAAACAACCACAGATCACAGTCATCACATGTGAAAACTCTCCTCAGTAGAGAAGCCCTCAGCAGCAGAAGCGGTGCTAGTAAGAAGAGACGACAGCAATGAGAGTACAAGAAAGACACGTACGACAGTAAGGTACACCGGCAAAGGTTTGGTTACACAGTTTAACTGGGGTTAACTTCAGTAGCAATACAAGACAAGTCAGAGCACAGGTGGATCTATGTACAATGGACGATCATCCTCATTATGTAGGTATTGTTTACAGTAGGAGAGTTCCGGGTTAGAATCACCTCCATTCTATAGAGTTCCGAGCTCATTGTTCTGTTGCCGTGACAACGTAGAAGGAAGGCAACAACGTGTTCCGTCGCCCGACAGTCTGTAGAGGGGAGGGGCCTGGGGCGGAGTCTGGGAACGTTCCAGATCTCTAGGAGAGACGGGATTGGTTGGAGCACTGGGAAGGGGAAGGGCAGAGGTGTGTGTAGGTTATGTTCCCACCTCTTTGTTTGGGGAAGATCTACAACTGTTAATTTGTACAAGGGCTGTGGTAGTCACACACACACACACGCACACGCACACGCACACGCACACACACACACACACACACACACACACACACACACACACACACACCCTACACACACAAACACACACCTACAAACACACAGACACCCCCCCCCCCCCCCCACACACAGACACACACAGAGACACACACACACACCTTCCAAACTCTTCTAATAGTCTCTCAAAGCCTATATAAATTCATGCACATTTCTTTGAAAACATTTTTGGCAACAGAAGTTCTCCTCTGACATTAGTGTCCCAAATGGCACCCTATTTACTATGTAGTGCTCTGGTCTAAAGTAGTGCACTAGATAGAGAATAGGGCTCTGGTCTAATGTAGTGCACTAGATAGAGAATAGGGGTCTGGTCTAATGTAGTGCACTATATAGGGAATAGGGCTCTGGTCTAAAGTAGTGCACTATATAGGGAATAGGGCTCTGGTCTAAAGTAGTGCACTAGATAGGGTACCATTTGAGATGCACTCCCTATTGAGGGTGAGAAACAACTAGTCAATCAATCTTTTGATTAATCAACCAACCAATCGATCAATCAACCAACCAATCAACCAACCAATTGATCAACCAATCGATCAATCAACCAACCAATTGATCAATCAATCGATCAACCAACCAAACAATCGATCAATCAACCATCCAACCAACCAACCAATCGATCAACCAACCAAACAATCGATCAATCAATCAAACAATCGATCAATCAACCAACCAACCAACCAATCAATCAATCAACCAACCAATTGATCAACCAACCAACCGATCGATCAATATACCAACCAACCAATTGATCAACCAACCAACCAATCGATCAATCAACCAACCAATCGATCAACTAACAAATTGATCATCAACCAATCGATCAATCAACCAACCAATCGATTATAATAAACTCTGTAAATGGATTACGGTTGAAAAATTCCAGTAACTTTCCCAAAGTTTTCCAGAAACTCCCAGTTGTAGAATTCAGGATTTGCTGCTCAGGCCGGATAATATTCCGTCCGGATTCCAGACATCTGCCAAACGGCATTCCTGGATGTCTTAGACATTTGGGGAAAGTTCATTTTTCGACCGCAGTTAAACAACTGGTTAAACAACTGGTTCCAAATGATTTAACACCAATGAGAGGAAAGACACACAGGGGTAAAAGAGAGGGATGGGGAGAGAAAAGAAAAAGATTGATGAAAATGGATCACGTATTAAAACAGAACATGAGATGGAGACCTGCTTGTGATGACCAAGAGATAAGAGACAGGGAGGAGCCTTCATCATCATTTCAGGTGTCATGAGGTGATCATCACCATCATCACCATCACCATCATCACTATCATCATCATCATTACCATCATCACCATCACCATCGTCATCATCAATACCATAACCATCGTCATCATCATTACCATCATCACCATCACCATCGTCATCATCAATACCATAACCATCGTCATCATCATTACCATCATCACCATCACCATCGTCATCATCATTACCACCATCACCATCATCACCATAATCACTATCATCATCATTATCATCATCATTATCATCACCATAATCACTATCATCATCACCATCATCACCATAATCACTATCATCATCATCATCATCATCACCATAATCACTATCATCATCATCATCACCATCATCACCATAATCACTATCACCATCATCACCATAATCACTATCATCATCATCATCATCACCATCATCACCATAATCACTATCATCATCATCACCATCATCACCATAATCACTATCATCATCATCACCATAATCACTATCTTCATCATCATCATAATCACTATCATCATCATCACCATCATCACCATAATCACTATCATCATCATCACCATCATCACCATAATCACTATCATCATCATCATCATAATCACTATCATCATCATCACCATCATCACCATAATCACTATCATCATCATCACCATAATCACTATCATCATCATCACCAACATCACCATAATCACTATCATCATCATCACCATCATCACCATAATCACTATCATCATCATTGTCATCACCAATTTAACAATAGCCAGCAAAATCCATCACCATTATAATTGTCTTTATCAATGATTATGATCATTAATATCATGACCGCAACAATTGTCTTCTTCTTCCTCCTCCTCCTCCTCCTCCTCCTGATCACCACCGCCCTAGTCACAGGCTCGTCACCCGTTGCATCTGTCCTTCATCGTCCTCGCTGGCGGGCTCCGTGTATACCAACTCCCCATTAGCCGTGAGGGGTGTGAGGGGTGGGGGCTGGTAGAAAGTCTGCATGTGATTAGGCCTGGGGCCCAGAGGGGGTCGTCCCAGGCTGTAGGGGACTTCCAGAGGGGGTCGGTGGGGTCGAGGGGTGGGGCTAACCTCTGGTTGACCTTCGGGGCTGCTGTCAGGATAGGACGACAGGAGTAGGGGCGGAGATTCACGGGTGTAGAATCGTGGTGGCGGGGGCGAGTTTCGGGTGTAGAGCTGAGGGGAGTCGCTTCGAGTGTAGATGTTCGGGGGAGAACTTCGGGTGTAGACATTTGGGAGGGGGTCATTTCGGGTGTATATACTTGGTGGTGAATTTCGGGTGTAAATATTTGGGGGTGAATTTCGGGTGTAGGTATCAGGAGGCGAGTTTGTAGTGTAGACATTTGGGGTGTATATATCAAGGGGTGCGTTTCGGTTGTGGGTGAAGACGGGGGAGGGGTTAGAATCCTGGGTGTAGATGGGGGAGGAGTCAGGGTCAAGGTCAGGGGTCACGGGGTCATAGCTGTCAGGGTCGTCCGGGTCGCTAAGGTAACGGACGGACTGAGTGCTCCCTTCCTCCATCCTCCTCTCCTTCCCTCTGTTCCACCCCTCTATCCCTCCATCTCTCTGGTCATTGAGGACCTGCTCCTCCTTCTCTCTCTCCACCCCTCTCTCCTTCCACCCCTCCATCCCTCCATTTCTCTGGTCATAGAGAAGAGAATCCTCTTTCCCTCTCTCCACCCCTCTCTCCTTCCACCCCTCCACCCCTCTCTCCTTCCACCCCTCCACCCCTCTCTCTTTCCAACCCTCCACCCCTCTCTCCACCCCTCTCTCTTTCCAACCCTCCACCCCTCTCTCTTTCCAACCCTCCACCCCTCTCTCTTTCCACCCCTCCACCCCTCCATCCCTGGGGTCATAGAGAAGAGGTTCCTCCAGGGCTTTATACAAGGGTTCTGTCTCCAGAGGTGGAGGAGGAGGGGGAGGAGGAAGCGGCCTATCCCGGTAACGGTCCCTCTCCCGCTCCGAACCCCCCGCGCCACCCGGCTCAACACCCCCGCTGCGGTGACGGGACAGCGTTCCGCCTCCGCCCTGCTGCTGTTGCCGCGACAACGTGGAATGTGGGCGTGTGGTCTGCGTCTGCAGCGACGCCTCCTGGGGGCGTGTCTGTCTGTCCTGGAGGAGGAGTCTACGGGAGAGGGTCCCGCCCCCGAGCTGCAGTTGGCTCCTGATGCTCTCCTCCTGGCGTGTGTGTGTCGGCACGTCCTGCTGCGGACGAGGTGTGTGTGTCGGCACATCCTGCAGCGGACGAGGTGTGTGTGTCGGCACGTCCTGCTGCGGACGAGGTGTGTGTGTCCAGACGTCCTGGCGCATGTGCGCGTGTGTCGGCTCTTGGTCATGTGTGTGCGTCGACACCCGAGCTACCGTCCAACTCTCGTGGGTGGAGGGCTGTGGGCGTGTCAGTCGGTCCAGGGGGCGTGCCAGGCTGCCGTAGCGCTCCGCGGCTGCAGTAGCGGCGGCTGCAGCCGGCCTCAAGTTGCTCTGAACCAGCTCTGAGATGATCATGTTCTCCAGGACCGCCGCGTCCGATAGGTTCCTCCGCATTCCGCCTCCGTGAGGCTCCACCTCCAGCCCCACGGCGGCGTGGGGGGTGAGGGGGGCGGGGGAGGCGTCCTCCCCCCCTCCTCCTCCCTCCCTGAGGAGGTCTATGCTGCCCCCCACCCCGGACCGAGGCCCCCCACCACCCCCACCCAGACCCTGCAGGGTGAAGCTGTTGGCGCTGTAGCCGCCATTCAGACAAACACTGTCCATCTCCTGGCTCTGAGACAGGACGTCACCTTCTGGTGGCCGGGGGAGGAGGAGGAGGAGGGGGAGACATGGCAGAGAGAGAAGTACACAGTTAGACAACTGCCCTCTGGTGGAGAGAGAGAGACGTATAATTATTGATTATCCAGAGTCCATATATTTAGGCTGATCATATTTTTTTACCTATTTTTTTATGTATAAAGTTAATTGCCAACTGATACAAACAACACATATATATGATATTATATCTGTAAATACAACAGACAGACTGATACAACCAACATATATATATATGATATTATATCTGTAAATACAACAGACAGACTGATACAAACAACATATATATATGATATTATATCTGATAATACAACAGACAGACTGATACAACCAACATATATATATGATATTATATCTGTAAATACTACAGACAGACTGATACAACCAACACATATATATGATATTATATCTGTAAATACTACAGGCAGACTGATACAACAGGAGGTAAAGGAGGAGGGCGTACTCTGTATGTCTCTGAAGGTCCCTGTAGGTCAGGACAGGTCAGGACAGGAAAGGACAGGCCAGGACAAGACAGGTCAGGACAGGACAGGCCAGGAAAGGAAAGACTGACAGTCAGAGACAGACTGACAGACAACAGACTGACTTTATAATAACGTAAACATGCAGACTGAACTGAAAATAAGAATAAGGCAGAGAAAGAGAGGAGACAGACAGACAGACAGACAGACAGACAGACAGACAGACAGACAGACAGACAGACAGACAGACAGACAGACAGACAGACAGAGAGATAGATAGATAGAGAGGTAGAGAGATAGATAGATATACAGATAGATATACAGATAGATTTACAGATAGATATACAGATAGATATATAGATAGATATATAGATAGATAGAGAGGTAGATAGATATACAGATAGATATACAGATAGATATACAGATAGATATACATATAGATAGATGTACCAGTAGAGGTGAAGAGGCCAGGGGAGGGCTGGCTGTAGCCCTGAGCCAGTAGGCTGTCATAAGGAGAGACTCTAGGGTGATTCTGTAACACTGGGTTAGTCAGGAAATGGTTACCCAGGCCAGCTAGAGAGAGGGAGAGAGGGAGAGGGGGAGATGGAGAGAGAGGGAGAGGGGGGGGGGAGAGGGAGAGAGGGGGAGAGAGGGGGGGGGGGTTGAGGAAAGAAGAAAAAGGAAAGACGCTAAACGAAGAGAACACAAAATGGGAGGAAAGAGGAGAGAACCAGAGGAAAAGGGGAAGAGGAGGAGAGAAGGTAGAAGGAGAGGACTAGAGGAGAGGGCTAGAGGAGAGGACTAGAGGAGAGGACTAGAGGAGAGGACTAGATGAGAGGACTAGAGGAGAGGACTAGAGGAGAGGACTAGATGAGAGGACTAGAGGAGAGGACTAGAGGAGAGGACTAGAGGAGAGGACTAGATGAGAGGACTAGAGGAGAGGACTAGAGGAGAGGACTAGATGAGAGGACTAGAGGAGAGGACTAGAGGAGAGGACTAGAGGAGAGGACTAAAGGAGAAGACTAGAGGAGAGGGCTAGAGGAGAGGACTAGAGGAGACTAGAGGAGAGGACTAGAGGAGAGGAGGACTAGATGAGAGGACTAGAGGAGAGGACTAGAGGAGAGGAAAGGGGAGAGAACCAGAGGAAAAGGGGAAGAGGAGAAGAGAAGATAGAAGGAGGAGAGGACTAGAGGAGAGGACTAGAGGAGAGGACTAGAGGAGAGGACTAGAGGAGAGGGCTAGAGAAGAGGACTAAAGGAGACTAGAGGAGAGGACTAGAGGAGAGGACTAGATGAGAGGACGAGATGAGAGGACTAGAGGAGAGGACTAGAGGAGAGGACTAGAGGAGAAGACTAGAGGAGAGGACTAGAGGAGAAGACTAGAGGAGAGGGCTAGAGGAGAGGAGGAGAGGACTAGAGGAGAGGAGGATGAGGAGGAGAGGACTAGAGGAGAGGAGGATGAGAAGGAGGAGAGGTCTAGAGGAGAGGACTAGAGGAGAGGAGGAGAGGGCTAGAGGAGAGGACTAGAGGAGAGGAGGAGAGGGCTAGAGGAGAGGAGGATGAGAAGGAGGAGAGGACTAGAGGAGAGGAGGATGAGAAGGAGGAGAGGACTAGAGGAGAGGACTAGAGGAGAGGACTAGAGGAGAGGAGGATGAGAAGGAGGAGAGGACTGACCTCTGTTGAGTGTAGGTGTGTTGTTGACATCAGCAGCTATGAAGGAAGACTCAGTCTGTCTACGCACTGTATCGTTCCACATCCTCCTAATGCGACTCTGCAACACACACACACACACACACACACACACACACACACACACACACACACACACACACACACACACACACACACACACACACACACACACACACACACACACACACACACACACACACTTGATTTACAACACACTCAAGGATTTAATCAGGAAGTCACTATGTGTTTGTGTACCTGTCTGTTAGCAGTAGCCCTGCGTGCCGTTGTGTGTGTGTGTGTGTGTGTGTGTGTGTGTGTGTGTGTGCACCTGTCTGTTAGCAGTAGCCCTGCGTGCCTGGTTGGTACTGCAGTAGCGGCTGTTGGCCCGTAGGGCGGCGCCCTTCACAGAGCCAGGTGAACTGGTGGTGGAGGAGCAGTCACAGCACTGAGAGTGACGCACACACTTCCCATAGTCCTTATGGCCCTGGACAAACATGAAGACACCATATATACTGAAACACAGCAAATATAATACAATACATGATCAGCCCCACCTCTTCCTGGTGAGAGACAGTATTGAGACCCCACCTCTTCCTGGTGAGAGACAGTACTTAGACCCCACCTCTTCCTGGTGAGTAACAGTACTGAGACCCCACCTCTTCCTGGTGAGAGACAGTATTGAGACCCCACCTCTTCCTGGTGAGAGACAGTACTTAGACCCCACCTCTTCCTGGTGAGAGACAGTACTGAGACCCCACCTCTTCCTGGTGAGTCACAGTACTGAGACCCCACCTCTTCCTGGTGAGTCACAGTACTGAGACCCCACCTCTTCCTGGTGAGAGACAGTACTTAGACCCCACCTCTTCCTGGTGAGAGACAGTACTGAGACCCCACCTCTTCCTGGTGAGTCACAGTACTGAGACCCCACCTCTTCCTGGTGAGTCACAGTACTGAGACCCCACCTCTTCCTGGTGAGTCACAGTATTGAGACCCCACCTCTTCCTGGTGAGTCACAGTACTGAGACCCCACCTCTTCCTGGTGAGAGACAGTACTGAGACCCCACCTCTTCCTGGTGAGTAACAGTACTGAGACCCCACCTCTTCCTGGTGAGAGACAGTATTGAGACCCCACCTCTTCCTGGTGAGTCACAGTACTGAGACCCCACCTCTTCCTGGTGAGAGACAGTACTTAGACCCCACCTCTTCCTAGTGAGAGACAGTATTGAGACCCCACCTCTTCCTGGTGAGTCACAGTACTCAGACCCCACCTCTTCCTGGTGAGTCACAGTACTGAGACCCCACCTCTTCCTGGTGAGAGACAGTATTGAGACCCCACCTCTTCCTGGTGAGAAACAGTATTGAGACCCCACCTCTTCCTGGTGAGTCACAGTATTGAGACCCCACCCCACCTACTTTCCTAGTGAGTGTACAGAATAGTATTGAGACCCCACCTACCTTCCTAGTGAGTGTACAGAACAGTATTGAGACCCCACCTACCTTCCTAGTGAGTGTACAGAACAGTATTGAGACCCCACCTACCTTCCTAGTGAGTGTACAGAACAGTATTGAGACTCCACCTACCTTCCTAGTGAGTGTACAGTACAGTATTGTGATGAGCAGAGCCTGGGCCGTGTTAAGGGAGGAGAAGAGGTAGGAGAGGAGGAGAGAGGGAGATGAGAGGAAGACAAGCCCCAGAGACCAGGTCACCACCAGGAGGAAGAGGAGGGTGAGCGAACCCACAGTCCACGCTCTGTAGAGAGGGAGAAAGAGAGGAGAGGGAGCGAGGAGGGAGGAAGAGAGGAGAGGGAGGGGGAGGAAGAGAGGAGAGGGAGATGGGGAGAGGTATAGAGGCAGGGAGGAGAGAGGGGTAGGGATTAGGGAGGAGGGAGAGAGAGAGAGAGAGAAGGTGGGGGTTAGGGAAGAGCGAGAGAGAATGAGGTGGGGGTTAGGGAGGAGAGAGAGAGGGAGATGGGGGTTAGGGAAGACAGAGAGAGGGAGGTGGGGGTTAGGGAGGAGAGAGAGAGGGAGATGGGGGTTAGGGAGGAGAGAGAGAGAGGGAGGTGGGGGTTAGGGAGGAGAGAGTGGGAGGTGGGAGGTGGGGGTTAGGGGGGAGAGAGAGAGGGAGGTGGGGGTTAGGGAGGAGCGAGAGAGAGGGAGGTGGGGGTTAGGGAGGAGAGAGAGAGAGGGAGGTGGGGGTTAGGGAGGAGAGAGAGAGAGGGAGGTGGGGGTTAGGGAGGAGAGAGAGAGAGGGAGGTGGGGGTTAGGGAGGAGAGAGAGAGGGAGGTGGGGGTTAGGGAGGAGAGAGAGAGAGAGAGAGGGAGGTGGGGGTTAAGGAGGAGAGAGAGAGGGAGGTGGGGGTTAGGGGGGAGAGAGAGAGGGAGGTGGGGGTTAGGGAGGAGCGAGAGAGAGGGAGGTGGGGGTTAGGGAGGAGAGAGAGAGGGAGATGGGGGTTAGGGAGGAGAGAGAGAGAGGGAGGTGGGGGTTAGGGAGGAGAGAGAGAGAGTTGGGGGTTAGGGAGGAGAGAGAGAGGGAGGTGGGGGTTAGGGAGGAGAGAGAGAGAGAGAGGTGGGGGTTAGGGAGGAGCGAGAGAGAGGGAGGTGGGGTTAGGGAGGAGAGAGAGAGAGGGAGGTGGGGGTTAGGGAGGAGAGAGAGAGGGAGGTGGGGGTTAGGGAGGAGAGAGAGAGAGGGATGTGGGGGTTAGGGAGGAGAGAGAGAGGGAGGTGGGGGTTAGGGAGGAGAGAGAGAGGGAGGTTGGGGTTAGGGAGGAGAGAGAGAGGGAGGTGGGGGTTAGGGAGGAGAGAGAGAGAGGGAGGTGGGGGTTAGGGAGGAGAGAGAGAGAGGGAGGTGGGGGTTAGGGAGGAGAGAGAGAGAGGGAGGTGGGGGGTAGGGAGGAGAGAGAGAGGGAGGTGGGGGTTAGGGAGGAGAGAGAGAGGGAGGTGGGGTTAGGGAGGAGAGAGAGAGAGGGAGGTGGGGGTTATGGAGGAGAGAGAGAGAGGGAGGTGGGGGTTAGGGAGGAGAGAGAGAGGGAGGTGGGGTTTAGGGAGGAGAGAGAGAGGGAGGTGGGGGTTAGGGAGGAGCGAGAGAGAGAGAGGGAGGTGGGGGTTAGGGAGGAGCGAGAGAGAGAGAGAGGGAGGTGGGGGTTAGGGAGGAGAGAGAGAGGGAGGTGGGGGTTAGGGAGGAGAGAGAGAGAGGGAGGTGGGGGTTAGGGAGGAGAGAGAGAGAGGGAGGTGGGGGTTAGTAGAGAGAGAGAGAGGGAGGTGGGGGTTAGGGAGGAGAGAGAGAGAGGGAGGTGGGGGTTAAGGAGGAGAGAGAGAGAGGGAGGTGGGGGTTAGGGAGGAGAGAGAGGGATGTGGGGGTTAGGGAGGAGAGAGAGAGGGAGGTGGGGGTTAGGGGGGAGCGAGAGAGAGGGAGGTGGGGGTTAGGGAGGAGAGAGAAAGAGGGAGGTGGGGGTTAGGGAGGAGAGAGAGAGAGGGAGGTGGGGGTTAAGGAGGAGAGAGAGAGAGGGAGGTGGGGGTTAGGGAGGAGCGAGAGAGAGGGAGGTGGGGGTTAGGGAGGAGAGAGAGAGGGAGGTGGGGGTTAAGGAGGAGAGAGAGAGGGAGGTGTGGGTTAGGGAGGAGAGAGAGAGAGGGAGGTGGGGGTTAGGGGGGAGCGAGAGAGAGGGAGGTGGGGGTTAGGGATGAGAGAGAGAGGGAGGTGGGGGTTTGGGAGGAAGCAGAAGGAGAAGATGTTATGTTATATTATTTTGACATAATGTTTCATATAAGCCTCACATCTTCTAATTTTCCATTATTTGAGTCCTCTGTTACTTCTTCCTGTTTCTACCCCTTCCCATGAGCCTCTCTGTCCCTCCCTGCCCAAAACAAACAACCAATCATGCATGTCACATTTGTGCCAGGGGGCGGGGCTCACCTGAGGTTGTCGTGACGACTGGAGTCGGGTTTGAGGGCAGAGGAGCTGTGCACCATCTTGTGAAGAGTCATCACCAAGACAACCAGGTTCAGCTGGGGGTCACAGGGTCAGAGGTGAGAGGTCTAACTCATGTGTGTGTGTGTGCTCACATGTGAGAGTGTGTGTGTTTGTCTCACCATTATAATGACAGATACAGGACCCAGGAAGCTCCAGATGAAGTAGTTGTCCATCTGCAGCCAACACCTACACACACACACACACACACACACACACACACACACACACACACACACACACACACACACACACACACACACACACACACACACACACACACACACACACACACACACACACACACACACACACACACACACACACACACACACACAGGAAGTTTTGACATAAACACACACAATACGGCAGAGATTTCAAATCAATACTCATACACATCCTCCCCCCCACCACACACATCCTCCCCCCCACCACACACACTCTCTGCCACTTACACAGTCCGGGTGCCGTAGCCCCTGTAGTCGATGGCGGCGGAGACGGCCACGACCACCCCTGGCAGGAAGTAGCCGCAGAGATAGAAATACTTCCTCCTAGAGGTCCGTCCTTCAAAGAGCTCCCCCTGCAGTAAGTAGAGTTCCACTGCCTCCAGGCATAACCAACAGAACACAGAGAGCAGGGAGAAATGGAGCAGACCGGCAAAGACTGGACACGCTACCTAGAGAGGGGAGGACAGGCGGAGGAGAGGGGGAGGAGAGGGGAGGACAGAGGGAGGAGAGGGGGAGGAGAGGGGAGGACAGATGGAGGAGAGGGGGAGGAGAGGGAGGAGAGGGGAAGGAGGGGGGGAGAAGGAGGAGAGGGGAGGAAAGAGGGAGGAGAGGGGGAGGAGAGGTAGGAGAAGGGGAGGAGAGGGGAGGACAGAGGGAGG
>NC_074704.1:1536184-1547398 GCF_029448725.1 Salvelinus fontinalis
GATGGAGAGAGAAGGAGAGAGAACTATCTACACCTGGCCTAGAGATGGAGAGAGGAGGAGAGAGAACTATCTACACCTGGCCTAGAGATGGAGAGAGGAGGAGAGAGAACTATCTACACCTGGTCTAGAGATGGAGAGAGAAGGAGAGAGAACTATCTACACCTGGTCTAGAGATGGAGAGAGAAGGAGAGAGAACTATCTACACCTGGTCTAGAGATGGAGAGAGGAGGAGAGAGAACTATCTACACCTGGTCTAGAGATGGAGAGAGGAGGAGAGAGAACTATCTACACCTGGTCTAGAGATGGAGAGAGAAGGAGAGAGAACTATCTACACCTGGCCTAGAGATGGAGAGAGGAGGAGAGAGAACTATCTACACCTGGTCTAGAGATGGAGAGAGGAGGAGAGAGAACTATCTACACCTGGTCTAGAGATGGAGAGAGGAGGAGAGAGGTATCTACACCTGGCCTAGAGATGGAGAGAGGAGGAGAGAGGTATCTACACCTGGTCTAGAGATGGAGAGAGAAGGAGAGAGAACTATCTACACCTGGTCTAGAGATGGAGAGAGAAGGAGAGAGAACTATCTACACCTGGCCTAGAGATGGAGAGAGAAGGAGAGAGAACTATCTACACCTGGTCTAGAGATGGAGAGAGAAGGAGAGAGAACTATCTACACCTGGCCTAGAGATGGAGAGAGAAGGAGAGAGAACTATCTACACCTGGTCTAGAGATGGAGAGAGGAGGAGAGAGAACTATCTACACCTGGCCTAGAGATGAAGAGAGGAGGAGAGAGAACTATCTACACCTGGTCTAGAGATGGAGAGAGAACTATCTACACCTGGCCTAGAGATGGAGAGAGGAGGAGAGAGAACTATCTACACCTGGTCTAGAGATGGAGAGAGGAGGAGAGAGAACTATCTACACCTGGTCTAGAGATGGAGAGAGAACTATCTACACCTGGCCTAGAGATGGAGAGAGGAGGAGAGAGAACTATCTACACCTGGTCTAGAGATGGAGAGAGGAGGAGAGAGAACTATCTACACCTGGCCTAGAGATGGAGAGAGGAGGAGAGAGAACTATCTACACCTGGTCTAGAGATGGAGAGAGGAGGAGAGAGAACTATCTACACCTGGTCTAGAGATGGAGAGAGGAGGAGAGAGAACTATCTACACCTGGTCTAGAGATGGAGAGAGAAGGAGAGAGAACTATCTACACCTGGTCTAGAGATGAAGAGAGGAGGAGAGAGAACTATCTACACCTGGCCTAGAGATGAAGAGAGGAGGAGAGAGAACTATCTACACCTGGTCTAGAGATGGAGAGAGGAGGAGAGAGAACTATCTACACCTGGTCTAGAGATGGAGAGAGGAGGAGAGAGAACTATCTACACCTGGTCTAGAGATGGAGAGAGGAGGAGAGAGAACTATCTACACCTGGCCTAGAGATGGAGAGAGGAGGAGAGATATCGTGCGTGTGTGTCTGTGTGTGTGTTTTCGGCGTTCGTGTTTGTGTGTGTTTTATGTCTGTGTGTGTGTCTTTGTGCGTTCGTGTGTGTGTGACTGTGTGTGTGTCTTTGTGCGTTCGTGTGTGTGTGTGTGTGTGTGTGTGTGACTGACCATTGCTGCTGTACTGCTGTAGAGTAGCAGTTGAGAGCTGTAGAACACTGTCACTGTCATAGGAGTGAGGGAACGTCAGGTCCTGTAGGTCTGCCTCTGTGTTCAATACATACACCTCCAGATCTACACACACACACACACGCACGCACGCACGCACGCACGCACACACACAGAGACATGCACACATATACACACACACACACACACACACGCACACACGCACGCACGCACGCACGCACGCACGCACGCACGCACGTGAAAGAGAAACAGAGAGGGAAGTTTTTACATTTCAAACTGAACAGATTGCTAAGACACACACACACAGACACACAGGCCAAACTTACCGACATTGGGTGCTCTGTCGCTGAACCGCCCCTCGTAGATGTTGTTAGCCAATAGAAAGGCTCCTTTCTCCATGGCGTCCAATAGCAGCGAGGCAGAGCGTGATTGGTCAGGGGTCCTCATATCAGCCCAGGAGACTAGAGCTTCAGGGCCCAGCAGGTTATCAACTACCTGAACCACCGCCTGTCAGAGACACAAATATATACATACTTACTAAATGTACTATGCTAAATATACAATACTAAATATGCTACACCAAATATACTATGCTAAATATACTATACTAAAGATACTATACTAAACATACAATACTAAATATACAATACTAAATAAACTGCACTAAAGATAATACCCTAAATATACAATACTAAATATACAATACTAAAGATACTATACTAAAAATACAATACTAAATATACTGTACTAAATATACTATGCTAAATATACTATACTAAAATACAATACTAAATATACAATACTAAATATACAATACTAAAGATACTATACTAAAATACAATACTAAATATACTGTACTAAATATACTATGCTAAATATACTATGCTAAATATACTATACTAAATAAACTATACTAAATATACAATACTAAAGATCCTATACTAAATATGCAATACTAAATACACGATACTAACTATACTATGCATACTATACAAAATATACTATACAAAATATACCATACTAAAGATACTATACTAAATATACAATACTAAATATACAACGCTAAATATACTATACTAAAAATACTATATAATTATACAATACTAAATATACTATACTAAATATACTATAGTGCATATAGTAAATACATACTATATGTAGAGAGTTGTGGTTTACCTGGACATACTAAATATACTATACTAAATATGCTATAGTAAATATAGTAAATATATACTATATGTAGAGAGTTGTGGTTTACCTGGACATACTAAATATGCTATAGTAAATATAATAAATATATACTATATGTAGAGCGTTGTGGTTTACCTGGACATACTAAATATACTATAGTAAATATATACTATATGTAGAGAGTTGTGGTTTACCTGGACATACTAAATATACTATAGTAAATATAGTAAATATATACTATATGAGAGCGTTGTGGTTTACCTGGACATACTAAATATACTATAGTAAATATAGTAAATATATGCTATATGTAGAGCGTTGTGGTTTACCTGGACATACTAAATATACTATAGTAAATATAGTAAATTTATACTATATGTAGAGCGTTGTGGTTTACCTGGACATAAGCTCTACAGGTGCGTTCCCTCTTCTGCAACTAAAGTAGACAGGAACACACTTTACGTTACACAATTACTACAAATCAAATCAAATGTTATTTGTCACATGCACTCAAAGACAACAGGTGTAGACCTAACCGTGAAATACTTACAACAGTCTGTGTGTGTGTGTACCTTGTTGTAGTGTGTTTGTGTGTTGTAGTGTGTGTATCTTGTAGTGTGAGTGTGAATGTGTGTGTGTGTACCTGGTAGTGTGTGTACCTTGTAGCATGTGTGTGTACCTTGTAGTGTGTGTACCTTGTAGTATGAATGTGTGTGTGAGTACCTTGTAGTGTGAGTGCATATGTTTATTTTTTATTTTATTTTTTATTGTACCGTTATTTTACCAGGTAAGTTGACTGAGAACACGTTCTCATTTGCAGCAACGACCTGGGGAATAGTTACAGGGGAGAGGAGGTGGATGAATGAGCCAATTGTAAACTGGGGATTATTAGGTGACCATGATGGTTTGAGGGCCAGATTGGGAATTTAGCCAGGACACCGGGGTTAACACCCCTACTCTTACGATAAGTGCCATGGGATCTTTAATGACCTCAGAGAGTCAGGACACCCGTTTAACGTCCCATCCGAAAGACAGCACCCTACACAGGGCAGTGTCCCCAATCACTGCCCTGGGGCATTGGGATATTTTTTAGACCAGAGGAAAGAGTGCCTTCTACTGGCCCTCCAACACCACTTCCAGCAGCATCTGGTCTCCCATCCAGGGACTGACCAGGACCAACCCTGCTTAGCTTCAGAAGCAAGCCAGCAGTGGTATGTGTGTGTGTACCTTGTAGTGTGTGGGTACCTTGTAGTGTGAGTGCGTATGTGTGTGTGTACCTTTTAGTGTGTTTGTGTGTGTGTACCTTGTAGTGTGAGTGCGTATGTGTGTGTGCGTACCTTGTAGTGTGTGTACCTTGTAGTGTGAGTGCATATGTGTGTACCTTGTAGTGTGTGTACCTTGTAGTGTGAGTGCGTATGTGTGTGTGTGTGTGTGTGTGTGTGTACCTTGTAGTGTGTGGGTACCTTGTAGTGTGAGTGTGTTTGTGTGTACCTTGTAGTGTGTGTACCTTGTCGTATGTGTGTGTACCTTATAGTGTGTGTACCATGTAGTATGTGTGTGTACCTTGTAGTGTGTGTACATTGTAGTATGTGTGTGTGTGTGTGTACCTTGTAGTGTGTGTACCTTGTAGTGTGAGTGTGTATGTCTGTGTGTGTACCTTGTAGTGTGTGTACCTTGCAGTATGAGTGTGTGTGTGTGTGTGTGTGTGTGTGTGTGTGTGTGTGTGTGTGTGTGTGTGTGTACCTTGTATTGTGTGTACCTTGTAGTGTGAGTGCATATGTGTGTGTGTGTGTGTACCTTGTAGTGTGAGTGTGTACCTTGATGTAGTGTGTGTGTGTACCTTGTTGTATTGTGTTTTGTTTGTGTGTGTGTACCTCGTTGTAATGTGTGTGTGTGTGTGTGTACCTTGTTGTAATGTGTGTGTGTGTGTGTGTGTGTGTGTGTGTATGTACCTTGTTGTAATGTGTGTGTGTGTGTGTACCTTGTTGTAATGTGTGTGTGTACCTTGTTGTAATGTGTGTGTGTACCTCGTTGTAATGTGTGTGTGTCTGTGTGTACCTTGTTGTAATGTATGTGTGTGTGTACCTTGTTGTAATGTGTGTGTGTGTGTGTGTGTGTGTACCTTATTGTAATGTGTGTGTGTGTACCTTATTGTAATGTGTGTGTGTGTGTACCTTATTGTAATGTGTGTGTGTGTGTACCTTATTGTAATGTGTGTGTGTGTGTGTACCTTGTTGTAATGTGTGTGTACCTTGTTGTAATGTGTGTGTACCTTGTTGTAGTGTGTGTGTGTGTACCTTGTTGTAGTGTGTGTGTGTACCTTGTTGTAGTGTGTGTGTGTACCTTGTTGTAATGTGTGTGTGTGTACCTTGTTGTAATGTGTGTGTACCTTGTTGTAATGTGTGTGTGTGTACCTTGTTGTAATGTGTGTGTGTGTACCTTGTTGTAATGTGTGTGTGTGTACCTTGTTGTAATGTGTGTGTACCTTGTTGTAATGTGTGTGTGTGTGTGTACCTTGTTGTAATGTGTGTGTGTGTGTGTGTGTACCTTGTTGTAATGTGTGTGTGTGTGTGTGTGTGTGTACCTTGTTGTAATGTGTGTGTGTACCTTGTTGTAATGTGTGTGTGTACCTCGTTGTAATGTGTGTGTGTCTGTGTGTACCTTGTTGTAATGTATGTGTGTGTGTACCTTGTTGTAATGTGTGTGTGTGTGTGTGTGTGTGTACCTTATTGTAATGTGTGTGTGTGTGTACCTTATTGTAATGTGTGTGTGTGTGTACCTTATTGTAATGTGTGTGTGTGTGTACCTTATTGTAATGTGTGTGTGTGTGTGTACCTTGTTGTAATGTGTGTGTACCTTGTTGTAATGTGTGTGTACCTTGTTGTAGTGTGTGTGTGTGTGTACCTTGTTGTAGTGTGTGTGTGTGTACCTTGTTGTAGTGTGTGTGTACCTTGTTGTAGTGTGTGTGTGTACCTTGTTGTAATGTGTGTGTGTGTACCTTGTTGTAATGTGTGTGTACCTTGTTGTAATGTGTGTGTGTGTACCTTGTTGTAATGTGTGTGTACCTTGTTGTAGTGTGTGTGTGTGTACCTTGTTGTAGTGTGTGTGTACCTTGTTGTAGTGTGTGTGTGTACCTTGTTGTAATGTGTGTGTGTGTACCTTGTTGTAATGTGTGTGTACCTTGTTGTAATGTGTGTGTGTGTACCTTGTTGTAATGTGTGTGTACCTTGTTGTAATGTGTGTGTACCTTGTTGTAATGTGTGTGTGTACCTTGTTGTAATGTGTGTGTGTACCTTGTTGTAATGTGTGTGTGTACCTTGTTGTAATGTGTGTGTGTACCTTGTTGTAATGTGTGTGTGTACCTTGTTGTAATGTGTGTGTGTACCTTGTTGTAATGTGTGTGTGTACCTTGTTGTAATGTGTGTGTACCTTGTTGTAATGTGTGTGTGTGTGTGTACCTTGTTGTAGTGTGTGTGTGTGTACCTTGTTGTAGTGTGTGTGTGTGTACCTTGTTGTAGTGTGTCTGTACCTTGTTGTAGTGTGTGTTTGTGTACCTTGTTGTAGTGTGTGTGTGCACCTTGTTGTAATGTGTGTGTGTGTACCTTGTTGTAATGTGTGTGTGTGTACCTTGTTGTAGTGTGTGTGTACCTTGTTGTAGTGTGTGTGTGTACCTTGTTGTAGTGTGTGTGTGTACCTTGTTGTAGTGTGTGTGTGTACCTTGTTGTAGTGTGTGTGTGTACCTTGTTGTAGTGTGTGTGTACCTTGTTGTAATGTGTGTGTACCTTGTTGTAGTGTGTGTGTACCTTGTTGTAATGTGTGTGTGTGTACCTTGTTGTAATGTGTGTGTGTACCTTGTTGTAATGTGTGTGTACCTTGTAATGTGTGTGTGTACCTTGTTGTAATGTGTGTGTGTACCTTGTTGTAATGTGTGTGTACCTTGTTGTAATGTGTGTGTGTACCTTGTTGTAGTGTGTGTGTGTACCTTGTTGTAATGTGTGTGTACCTTGTTGTAATGTGTGTGTGTACCTTGTTGTAGTGTGTGTGTACCTTGTTGTAATGTGTGTGTACCTTGTTGTAATGTGTGTGTACCTTGTTGTAGTGTGTGTGTACCTTGTTGTAATGTGTGTGTGTGTACCTTGTTGTAATGTGTGTGTGTACCTTGTTGTAATGTGTGTGTACCTTGTAATGTGTGTGTGTACCTTGTTGTAATGTGTGTGTGTACCTTGTTGTAGTGTGTGTGTGTACCTTGTTGTAATGTGTGTGTACCTTGTTGTAATGTGTGTGTGTACCTTGTTGTAGTGTGTGTGTACCTTGTTGTAATGTGTGTGTACCTTGTTGTAGTGTGTGTGTGTGTACCTTGTTGTAATGTGTGTGTGTGTGCCTTGTTGTAATGTGTGTGTGTGTACCTTGTTGTAGTGTGTGTGTGTGTACCTTGTTGTAGTTGCGTGCAGCAGACTCCTTGTTGGCTGGTCGTAGGGCCTGAAGCTGAGAATCCAGGATGTCCAATAGCTGCTCTAGAAGTTTGACTGACATGCTGACATCACCGGCGTAGACCCGCCCCTTCGTCAAGTTTACTAACTCACCAGCGATGTTAGCTGCATTCTCCCCACTCTTTATCTAGAAGGGAGGAGGGGAGGGAGGGGAACAAGGGAGGAGGGCAGAGGGGGAACGGGGGAGAAGGGTAGAAGGGGAGGGGGAACGGGGGAGGAGGGCAGAGGGGTAGAGGGAGAATGGGGAGGAGGGTGGAAGGGGAGGGGAACGGGGGAGGAGGGAGGGAGGGGGAACAAGGGAGGAGGGCAGAGGGAGAATGGGGGAGGAGGGTAGAAGGGGTGGGGGAACGGGGGAGGAGGGAGGAACATATCGTCATGTTGAAGTTCTGTGGTGCTGTCCATTGATGACCTGTATGTCGTCGTGTGCCTATGGGGGTGTTTCCATCCATGTCCTTCTGCCTGTCTGTACATGTGGGGGTGTGTCCATGTCCTTCTGCGTGCCTGTCTGTACATGGGGGTGTGTGTCCATGTCCTTCTGCGTGCCTGTCTGTACATGGGGGTGTGTGTCCATGTCCTTCTGCGTGCCTGTCTGTACATGTGGGGGTGTGTCCATGTCCTTCTGCGTGCCTGTCTGTACATGTGGGGGTGTGTCCATGTCCTTCTACGTGCCTGTCTGTACATGTGGGGGTGTGTGCATACAGTATGCATGCGTCCCTGAGTAAGAGTGTGCGCACGTGTCCATCCGTGTGTGTGACTGACCTTCCCTCCTTGTGTTTGTGTGTGTGTCCATGTCCTTCCCTCCTTGTGTTTGTGTGTGTGTCCATGTCCTTCCCTCCTGGTGTTTATGTGACTGACCTTCCCTCTGTGTGTTTGTGTGACTGACCTTCCCTCCTTGTGTGTGTGTGTGACTGACCTTCCCGCTGTGTGTTTATGTGTGTGTGTGACTGACCTTCCCGCTGTGTGTTTATATGTGTGTGTGACTGACCTTCCCTCATTGTGTTTGCGTGTGTGACTGACCTTCCCCCCCTGTGTTTGTGTGACAGACCTTCCCTCATTGTGTTTGTATGGCTGACCTTCCCTCCGTGGTTTTGTGTGTGTGACTGACCTTCCCTCCCTGTGTTTGTGTGACAGACCTTCCCTCATTGTGTTTGTGTGTGTGACCGACCTTCCCTACGTGTGTGTGTGTTTGTGTGTGTGTGACCTTCCCCCATTGTGTTTGTGTGACTGACCTTCCCTCCTTGTGTTTGTGTGACCGACCTTCCCTACGTGTGTGTGTTTGTGTGACTGACCTTCCCCCCTTGTGTTTGTGTGTGTGACGGTCCTTCCATCCTTGTGTTTGTGTGTGTGACTGACCTTCCCTCTGTGTGTTTGTTTGTGTGACTGACCTTCCCCCCTTTTGTTTGTGTGTGTGACTGACCTTCCCTCTGTGTGTTTGTGTGTGTTCCCGACCTTCCCTCAGCGTGTTTGTGTGTGTGCCTGACCTTCCATCCTTGTGTTTGTGTGTGTGACTGACCTTCCCTCCGTGTGTTTGTGTGTGTGACTGACCTTCCCTCTGTGTGTTTGTGTGTGTTCCCGACCTTCCCTCAGCGTGTTTGTGTGTGTGCCTGACCTTCCCTCTGTGTGTTTGTGTGTGTGACTGACCTTCCCTCTGTGTGTTTGTGTGTGTTCCTGACCTTCCCTCAGTGTGTTTGTGTGTGTGACTGACCTTCCCTCTGTGTGTTTGTGTGTGTGACTGACCTTCCCTCTGTGTGTTTGTGTGTGTGACTGACCTTCCCTCAGCGTGTTTGTGTGTGTGCCAGACCTTCCCTCTGTGTGTTTGTGTGTGTGTCTGACCTTCCCTCTGTGTGTTTGTGTGTGTGACTGACCTTCCCTCTGTGTGTTTGTGTGTGTGACTGACCTTCCCTCTTGTGTTTGTGTGTGTGACTGACCTTCCCTCTTGTGTTTGTGTGTGTGACTGACTTTCTCTCCTGGTGTTTGTGTGTGTGACTGACCTTCCCTTTGTGTGTTTGTGTGTGTGACTGACCTTCTCTCTTGGTGTTTGTGTGTGTTATTGACCTTCCCTCCGTGTATGTGTGTGTGACTGACCTTCTCTCCTGGTGTTTGTGTGTGTGACTGACCTTCTGTGCTATCTGACTGACCCAGGGGGAAGTACAGTTACTGAGGTCAGGCCCTCTGGAGCTCCAGGTTACCGGGGACAACACACACTGGTACGATGCTATACCTGGTGGGGGAGAGAGCGGGGGAGGAGGGATGGAGGGAGGGGTGGAGGAAGAGAGAGAGACAGATATCAAAACCTAATTAGCATTCAGCATGCTCTCACTCTACAGTATCACCCCCCCCTCTCTCTATCTCTCTGTCTCTCTCTCACTCTCTCTCTCTCTCTCTCTCTCTACAGTATCACCCCCCCCCCTCTCTCTGTCTCTCTGTCTATCTCTCTCTCTCTCTCTCTCTCTCTCTCTCAATTCAATTCAATTCAAGGGGCTTTATTGGCATGGGAAACATGTGTTAACATTGCCAAAGCAAGTGAGGTAGATAATATACAAAAGTGAAACAAACAAAACGAATTAACAGTAAACATTACACATACAGAAGTTTCAAAACAATAAAGACATTACAAGTGTCATATTAAATATATACAGTGTTGTAACAATGTACAAGTGGTTAAAACACACAAGTTAAAATAAGTAAGCATAAATATGGGTTGTATTTACAATGGTGTTTGTTTTTCACTGGTTGCCCTTTTCTTGTTGCAACAGGTCACAAATCTTGCTGCTGTGATGCACACTGTGGAATTTCACCCAGTAGATATGGGAGTTTATCAAAATTGGATTTGTTTTCGAATTCTTTGTGGATCTGTGTGATCTGAGGGAAATATGTGTCTCTAATATGGTCATACATTGGGCAGGAGGTTAGGAAGTGCAGCTCGGTTTCCACCTCATTTTGTGGGCAGTGTGCACATAGCCTGTCTTCTCTTGAGAGCCATGTCTGCCTACGGCGGCCTTTCTCAATAGCAAGGCTATGCTCACTGAGTCTGTACATAGTCAAAGCTTTCCTTAAGTTTGGGTCAGTCACAGTGGTCAGGTATTCTGCCACTGTGTACTCTCTGTTTAGGGCCAAATAGCATTCTAGTTTGTTCTGTTTTTTTGTTAATTCTTTCCAATGTGTCAAGTAATTATTTTTTTGTTTTCTCATGATTTGGTTGGGTCTAATTGTGTTGCTGTCCTGGGGCTCTGTGGGGTGTGTTTGTGTTTGTGAACAGAGCCCTAGGACCAGCTTGCTTAGGGGACTCTTCTCCAGGTTCATCTCTCTGTAGGTGATGGCTTTGTTGTGGAAGGTTTGGGAATCGCTTCCTTTTAGGTGGTTGTAGAATTTAATGGCTCTTTTCTGGATTTTGATAATTAGTGGGTATCGGCCTAATTCTGCTCTGCATGCATTATTTGGTGTTCTACGTTGTACACGGAGGATATTTTTGCAGAATTCTGCATGCAGAGTCTCAATTTGGTGTTTGCCCCATTTTGTGAAATCTTGGTTGGTGAGCGGACCCCAGACCTCACAACCATAAAGGGCAATGGGCTCTATGACTGATTCAAGTATTTTTAGCCAGATCCTAATTGGTATGTTGAAATTTATGTTCCTTTTGATGGCATAGAATGCCCTTCTTGCCTTGTCTCTCAGATCGTTCACAGCTTTGTGGAAGTTACCTGTGGTGCTGATGTTTAGGCCGAGGTATGTATAGTTTTTTGTGTGCTCTAGGGCAACGGTGTCTAGATGGAATTTGTGGTCCTGGCGACTGGACCTTTTTTGGAACACCATTATTTTGGTCTTACTGAGATTTACTGTCAGGGCCCAGGTCTGACAGAATCTGTGCAGAAGATCTAGGTGCTGCTGTAGGCCCTCCTTGGTT
>NC_074704.1:1847498-1999998 GCF_029448725.1 Salvelinus fontinalis
TGTGAAAGAAGAGGAAGATGTTACTGTGAAAGAAGAGGAAGATGTTACTGTGAAAGAAGAGGAAGAAGTTACTGTAAAAGAAACGGAAGATGTTACTGTGAAAGAAGAGGAAGATGCTACTGTGAATGAAGAGGCTGATATTACTGTGAAAGAAGAGGATGATATTACTGTGAAAGAAGAGGATGCAATTGAAAGAGTGAAAGAGGAGGAGGAGGAGATGACTGTCACGGTGAAAGAAGAGGAAGAAGTGTTTGGAGTAAAGGAGGAAGAAGAGGAGAAGGAGGGGGAGATGACTGTCACATTGGAGGAAGGAGAGGAGGAGGGGGAGATGACTGTCACATTGGAGGAAGGAGAGGAGGAGGGGGAGACGACTGTCACATTGGAGGAAGGAGAGGAGGAGGGGGAGATGACTGTCACATTGGAGGAAGGAGTGGAGGAGGAGCCAGGAGATCTGATTAACACCATGAGTGAGTACTGTCTTAACAAGGACACAAACTATGCCGTTGTTAAACCCATGTGTGGTTTTGAAGGGCCATTCTACTGAAGTTTTACACGTGAATATGTTGTTTAGTACTGTAGGAATTGTTAAAACTACACTGAAACTGGGCTCTCCAACCCTGTTCCTGGACAGCCACCCTCCTGTAGGTTGCTGGCTCCAACTCTGCCTCTAGTTCAGATCACTGTAACACCATACCATAGAAATAAGAATGAATAGAATGGGCTTGGAAGGTCCAACCCTGGCAATTGACTGGTAAACTCATAGGTACACTCACAATGTCTGCCTTGTATTGTGATGCAATCATTTCCATTGTGTTTTGGAATGTTCTATCAACTGATGCTGGATTGCCATGGTAATGTAGAATGTTAATTTAATTGATGCTGGATTGCCATGGTAATGTAGATTGTTCATTTAACGGATGCTGGATTGCCATGGTAATGTAGAATGTTCATTTAACTGATGTGGCTCATGCAATGGAATGTCATTTTTTGTAATGTCAGTTGAGTTTACTCAACAAATCACAGCACAGATTGAAGGGTACACTAACTACTTTTACTTCCTGACATAGGTACACTCAAAATGGCTGCCACTCCACCCATTCTGCCAGAGTTCCCCAAACGGTCCTTGGTACACCAAGGGGTAAACGTTTTGTTTTTTGCCCTTAACACTACACAGATGATTCAATGTTTGATGATGAGTTGATTTGAATTAGCTGTGTAGTGCTGGGGGGGGACACACACACACAATGTGCACCCCTTGGTGTTCTGAGGACAGAGTGTGGGAAACCCTGCATTATGCCGTCATTGACTTGAATACAGATGCCCTTTCTATTCATTCCTATTTCTATCTTCCATACCGGGTTCTAGCTTAATGAGTCCAGAATAAGGTTCCACCACAACGTCGAGTCACTATAAGTCCGTCCTTGTAAAAATGTCAGATCTTTAATTTGTTGTACCTATGTTCTGTCCTGTGTAATTGCGTGCCTTTCTTTGTTTTCTGAAATCCGTAGCTTTTAATAGAAGTACTATTTAAATGGAGAGTGATGGACCTCTGCCAAGGAGTCGTTGTTTCTAAACGGAGAAGGAGCAGCCCGTCATTGCAATGCAGATTTGTTTTGGCAAGGGATGCATAAATGATGGATTCCAACTGTCAACTGTGTAGCAATCAGGACAAACACAGGTACACAGTAGAATCCAACTGACAACTGTGTAACAATCAGGACAAACACAGGTACACAGTAGAATCCAACTGACAACTGTGTAGCAATCAGGACAAACACAGGTACACAGTAGAATCCAACTGCCAACTGTGTAACAATCAGGACAAGCGACAAGTACAGGTACACAGTAGAATCCAACTGACAACTGTAACAATCAGGACAAACACAGGTACACGGTAGAATCCAACTGCCAACTGTGTAACAATCAGGACAAACACAGGTACACAGTAGAATCCAACTGACAACTGTGTAGCAATCAGGACAAACACAGGTACACAGTAGAATACAACTGCCAACTGTGTAACAATCAGGACAAGCACAGGTACACAGTAGGTGTTAAAGAATGGATATTTATAAAATATCGAGTAGTAGAGCACGTTTGAAGTCCTTACTTCCTACTTCATTGGACAACAATGGAAAGACGTCACATAAAATGTGTTTGATTATAAACTGGATTTCTAGCTAACAAAACAGGCAATTTACACAGGACAAACATTAGGTACGAGGAGTGGAATAAATGCATTAAAGAAGTTACATTTTTACAAGTCTGGACGTATAGTGACTCGGTGTAGTGGAGACATGCTCTTCTGGACGTATAGTCACTCAGTGTAGAGGAGGCACCCTCTTCTGGACGTATAGTGACTCAGTGTAGTGGAGACATGCTCTTCTGGACGTATAGTGACTCAGTGTAGAGGAGGCACCCTCTTCTGGACGTATAGTGACTCAGTGTAGTGGAGGCCCCCTCTTCTGGACGTATAGTGACTCAGTGTAGAGGAGGCACCCTCTTCTGGACGTATAGTGACTCGGTGTAGTGGAGACATGCTCTTCTGGACGTATAGTCACTCAGTGTAGAGGAGGCACCCTCTTCTGGACGTATAGTGACTCAGTGTAGAGGAGGCACCCTCTTCTGGACGTATAGTGACTCAGTGTAGTGGAGGCACCCTCTTCTGGACGTATAGTGACTCAGTGTAGTGGAGGCACCCTCTTCTGGACGTATAGTGACTCAGTGTAGTGGAGACATGCTCTTCTGGACGTATAGTGACTCAGTGTAGTGGAGGCACCCTCTTCTGGACGTATAGTGACTCAGTGTAGAGGAGGCACCCTCTTCTGGACGTATAGTGACTCAGTGTAGTGGAGGCCCCCTCTTCTGGACGTATAGTGACTCAGTGTAGAGGAGGCCCCCTCTTCTGGACGTATAGTGACTCAGTGTAGAGGAGGCACCCTCTTCTGGACGTATAGTGACTCAGTGTAGAGGAGGCACCCTCTTCTGGACGTATAGTGACTCAGTGTAGAGGAGGCACCCTCTTCTGGACGTATAGTGACTCAGTGTAGTGGAGACATGCTCTTCTGGACGTATAGTGACTCAGTGTAGAGGAGGCACCCTCTTCTGGACGTATAGTGCTACAATCCTGTATGAAAGATACCCGTATTACAGGGATCTAAACTAGAGGTCAACCGACTCTGATTTTTCAACGCCGATACCAAATATTGGGGGACCAAAAAAAGCCGTTAACGATTTTTATATATTTGTAATAATGACAATTACAACAATACTGAATGAACACTTAACCTTAACTTAATATAATACATAAATAAACATCTATTTCGTCTCGAATAAATAATGAAACATGTTCAATTTGGTTTAAATAATGCAAAAACAAAGTGTTGGAGAAGAAAGTGAAAGTGCAATATGTGCCATGTAAGAAAGCTATGGTTTGAGTTCCTTGCTCAGAACATGAGAACGAATGAAAGCTGGTGGTTCCTTTTAACATGAGTCTTCAATATTCCCAGGTAAGAAGTTTTAGGTTGTAGTTATTATAGGAATTATAGGACTATTTCCCTCTATACCATTTGTATTTCATATACCTTTGACTATTGGATGTTCTTATAGGCACTATAGTATTGCCAGCCTAATCTCGGGAGTTGATAGGCTTGAAGTCATAAACAGCGCTGTGCTTCAAGCATTGCGAAGAGCTGCTGGCAAACGCAGGGAAGTGCTGTTTGAATGAATGCTTACGAGCCTGCTGCTGCCTACCACCGCTCAGTCAGACTACTCTATCAAATCATAGACTTAATTATAATATAATAAACACACAGAAATACGAGCCTTTGGTCATTAATATGGTCAATTCCGGAAACAACATTTTTTTAAAACAAAACGTTTATTCTTTCAGTGAAATACGGAACCGTTCCGTATTTTATCAAACGGGTGGCATCCATAAGTCTAAATATTACTGTTACATTGCACAACCTTCAATGTTATGTCATAATTTTGTAAAATTCTGGCAAATTAATTGCGGTCTTTGATGGAAGAAATAGTCTTCACAGTTCGCAACTAGCCAGGCGGCCCAAACTGCTGCATATACCCTGACTCTGCTTGTACTGAACGCAAGAGAAGTGACACAATATCCCTAGTTAATATTGCCTGCTAACATGCATTTCTTTTAACTAAATATGCAGGTTTAAAAATATATACTTGTATTGATTTTAAGGCATTGATGTTTATCGTTAGGTACATTGGTGCAACGACAGTGATTTTTTTCACGAATGCGCTTGTTAAATCATGCACCGCATTGATTATTTGCAACGCAGGACAAGCTAGTTAAACTAGTAATATCATCAACCATGTGTAGATAACTAGTAATTATGTTAAGATTGTGTAGTTTTAGACTAATTATCTGGCCAGTTACCGAGGTTACCTAGCCAGTTACCGAGGTTACCTAGCCAGTTACCGAGGTTACCTAGCCAGCTATCGAGGTTACCTAGCCAGCTATCGAGGTTACCTAGCCAGCTATCGAGGTTACCTAGCCAGCTATCGAGGTTACCTAGCCAGCTACACTTTCAAACAAAGCCAACAACGCAGCCACTGCTAGCCAGCCTACTTCAGCAGTACTGCATCATTTTAATCATTTTAGTCAATAAGATTTTTGCAACGTAAGCTTAACTTTCTGAACATTCGAGACGTGTAGTCCACTTGTCATTCCAATCTCCTTTGCATTAGCGTAGCCTCTTCTGTAGCCTGTCAACTATGTGTCTGTCTATCCCTGTTCTCTCCTCTCTGCACAGACCATACAAACGCTTCACACCGCGTGGCCGCGGCCACCCTAACCTGGTTGTCCCAGCCCGCACGACCCACGTGGAGTTCCAGGTCTCCGGCAGCCTCTGGAACTGCCGATCTGCGGCCAACAAGGCAGAGTTCATCTCAGCCTATGCTTCCCTCCAGTCCCTCGACTTCATGGCACTGACGGAAACATGGATCACCACAGATAACACTGCTACTCCTACTGCTCTCTCCTCGTCTGCCCACGTGTTCTCGCACACCCCGAGAGCTTCTGGTCAGCAGGGTGGTGGCACCGGGATCCTCATCTCTCCCAAGTGGTCATTCTCTCTTTCTCCCCTTACCCATCTGTCTATCGCCTCCTTTGAATTCCATGCTGTCACAGTTACCAGCCCTTTCAAGCTTAACATCCTTATCATTTATCGCCCTCCAGGTTCCCTCGGAGAGTTCATCAATGAGCTTGATGCCTTGATAAGCTCCTTTCCTGAGGACGGCTCACCTCTCACAGTTCTGGGTGACTTTAACCTCCCCACGTCTACCTTTGACTCATTCCTCTCTGCCTCCTTCTTTCCACTCCTCTCCTCTTTTGACCTCACCCTCTCACCTTCCCCCCCTACTCACAAGGCAGGCAATACGCTTGACCTTATCTTTACTAGATGCTGTTCTTCCACTAATCTCATTGCAACTCCCCTCCAAGTCTGCGACCACTACCTTGTATCATTTTCCCTCTCGCTCTCATCCAACACTTCCCACACTGCCCCTACTCGGATGGTATCGCGCCGTCCCAACCTTCGCTCTCTCTCCCCCGCTACTCTCTCCTCTTCCATCTTATCATCTCTTCCCTCTGCTCAAACCTTCTCCAACCTATCTCCTGATTCTGCCTCCTCAACCCTCCTCTCCTCCCTTTCTGCATCCTTTGACTCTCTATGTCCCCTATCCTCCAGGCCGGTTCGGTCCTCCCCTCCCGCTCCGTGGCTGGACGACTCATTGCGAGCTCACAGAACAGGGCTCCGGGCAGCCGAGCGGAAATGGAGGAAAACTCGCCTCCCTGCGGACCTGGCATCCTTTCACTCCCTCCTCTCTACATTTTCCTCTTCTGTCTCTGCTGCTAAAGCCACTTTCTACCACTCTAAATTCCAAGCATCTGCCTCTAACCCTAGGAAGCTCTTTGCCACCTTCTCCTCCCTCCTGAATCCTCCTCCCCCCCCTCCTCCCTCTCTGCAGACGACTTCGTCAACCATTTTGAAAAGAAGGTCGACGACATCCGATCCTCGTTTGCTAAGTCAAACGACATCGCTGGTTCTGCTCACACTGCCCTACCCTGTGCTATGACCTCTTTCTCCCCTCTCTCTCCAGATGAAATCTCGCGTCTTGTGACGGCCGGCCGCCCAACAACCTGCCCGCTTGACCCTATCCCCTCCTCTCTTCTCCAGACCATTTCCGGAGACCTTCTCCCTCACTTCGCTCATCAACTCATCCTTGACCACTGGCTACGTCCCTTCCGTCTTCAAGAGAGCGAGAGTTGCACCCATTCTGAAAAAACCTACACTCGATCCCTCCGATGTCAACAACTACAGACCAGTATCCCTTCTTTCTTTTCTCTCCAAAACTCTTGAACGTGCCGTCCTTGGCCAGCTCTCCTGCTATCTCTCTCAGAATGACCTTCTTGATCCAAATCAGTCAGGTTTCAAGACTAGTCATTCAACTGAGACTGCTCTTCTCTGTATCACGGAGGCGCTCCGCACTGCTAAAGCTAACTCTCTCTCCTCTGCTCTCATCCTTCTAGACCTATCGGCTGCCTTCGATACTGTGAACCATCAGATCCTCCTCGCCACCCTCTCCGAGTTGGGCATCTCCGGCGCGGCCCACGCTTGGATTGCGTCCTACCTGACAGGTCGCTCCTACCAGGTGGCGTGGCGAGAATCTGTCTCCTCACCACGTCCTCTCACCACTGGTGTCCCCCAGGGCTCTGTTCTAGGCCCTCTCCTATTCTCGCTATACACCAAGTCACTTGGCTCTGTCATAACCTCACATGGTCTCTCCTATCATTGCTATGCAGACGACACACAATTAATCTTCTCCTTTCCCCCTTCTGATGACCAGGTGGCGAATCGCATCTCTGCATGTCTGGCAG
This sequence comes from Salvelinus fontinalis, assembly GCF_029448725.1. Classification (NCBI taxonomy): domain Eukaryota; kingdom Metazoa; phylum Chordata; class Actinopteri; order Salmoniformes; family Salmonidae; genus Salvelinus; species Salvelinus fontinalis. The sequence goes on from NC_074704.1 coordinate 1,854,409, forward strand.
ACATATCAGTGTGGTTGACGGATCACCACCTCAAGCTGAACCTCGGCAAGACGGAGCTGCTCTTCCTCCCGGGGAAGGACTGCCCGTTCCATGATCTCGCCATCACGGTTGACAACTCCATTGTGTCCTCCTCCCAGAGCGCTAAGAACCTTGGCGTGATCCTGGACAACACCCTGTTGTTCTCAACTAACATCAAGGCGGTGGCCCGTTCCTGTAGGTTCATGCTCTACAACATCCGCAGAGTACGACCCTGCCTCACACAGGAAGCGGCGCAGGTCCTAATCCAGGCACTTGTCATCTCCCGTCTGGATTACTGCAACTCGCTGTTGGCTGGGCTCCCTGCCTGTGCCATTAAACCCCTACAACTCATCCAGAACGCCGCAGCCCGTCTGGTGTTCAACCTTCCCAAGTTCTCTCACGTCACCCCGCTCCTCCGCTCTCTCCACTGGCTTCCAGTTGAAGCTCGCATCCGCTACAAGACCATGGTGCTTGCCTACGGAGCTGTGAGGGGAACGGCACCTCAGTACCTTCAGGCTCTGATCAGGCCCTACACCCAAACAAGGGCACTGCGTTCATCCACCTCTGGCCTGCTCGCCTCCCTACCACTGAGGAAGTACAGTTCTCGCTCAGCCCAGTCAAAACTGTTCGCTGCTCTGGCACCCCAATGGTGGAACAAACTCCCTCACGACGCCAGGACAGCAGAGTCAATCACCACCTTCCGGAGACACCTGAAACCCCACCTCTTTAAGGAATACCTAGGATAGGATAAAGCAATCCTTATGAACCCCCCCTTAAAAGATTTAGATGCACTATTGTAAAGTGGCTGTTCCACTGGATGTCATAAGGTGAATGCACCAATTTGTAAGTCGCTCTGGATAAGAGCGTCTGCAAAATGACTTAAATGTAAATGTAAGATTGATTGTTTTTTCTAAGATAAGTTTAATGCTAGCTAGCAACTTACCTTGGCTTCTTGCTGCACTCGCGTAACAGGTGGTCAGCCTGCCACGCAGTCTCCTCGTGGAGTGCAATGTAATCGGCCATAATCGGCGTACAAATTGCCGATTTACTGATTGTTATGAAAACTTGAAATCGGCCCTAATTAATCGGTCAACCTCTAATCTAAATTACAGCTACTACTGTCCCGGTTGTAACTAACCTGATCAACCAGCTAATTACAGCTACTACTGTCCCTGTTGTAACTAACCTGATCAACCAGCTACTACTGTCTCAGTTGTAACTAACCTGATCAACCAGCTAATTACAGCTACTACTGTCCCTGTTATAACTAACCTGATCAACCAGCTAATTACAGCTACTACTGTCCCTGTTATAACTAACCTGATCAACCAGCTAATACTGTCCCTGTTATAACTAACCTGATCAACCAGCTAATTACAGCTACTACTGTCCCAGTTATAACTAACCTGATCAACCAGCTAATTACAGCTACTACTGTCCCTGTTGTAACTAACCTGATCAACCAGCTAATTACAGCTACTACTGTCCCTGTTATAACTAACCTGATCAACCAGCTAATTACAGCTACTGCTGTCCCTGTTGTAACTAACCTGATCAACCAGCTAATTACAGCTACTACTGTCCCAGTTGTAACTAACCTGATCAACCAGCTAATTACAGCTACTACTGTCCCTGTTATAACTAACCTGATCAACCAGCTAATTACAGCTACTACTGTCCCTGTTATAACTAACCTGATCAACCAGCTACTACTGTCCCTGTTATAACTAACCTGATCAACCAGCTAATTACAGCTACTACTGTCCCTGTTGTAACTAACCCGATCAACCAGCTAATTACAGCTACTACTGTCCCTGTTGTAACTAACCTGATCAACCAGCTAATTACAGCTACTACTGTCCCTGTTGTAACTAACCTGATCAACCAGCTAATTACAGCTACTACTGTCCCTGTTATAACTAACCTGATCAACCAGCTAATTACAGCTACTACTGTCCCTGTTGTAACTAACCTGATCAACCAGCTAATTACAGCGACTACTGTCCCAGTTATAACTAACCTGATCAACCAGCTAATTACAGCTACTACTGTCCCTGTTATAACTAACCTGATCAACCAGCTACTACTGTCCCTGTTGTAACTAACCTGATCAACCAGCTAATTACAGCTACTACTGTCCCTGTTATAACTAACCTGATCAACCAGCTAATTACAGCTACTACTGTCCCTGTTATAACTAACCTGATCAACCAGCTAATTACAGCTACTACTGTCCCTGTTATAACTAACCTGATCAACCAGCTAATTACAGCTACTACTGTCCCTGTTATAACTAACCTGATCAACCAGCTAATTACAGCTACTACTGTCCCTGTTGTAACTAACCTGATCAACCAGCTAATTATAGCTACTACTGTCCCTGTTATAACTAACCTGATCAACCAACTAATTACAGCTACTACTGTCCCTGTTGTAACTAACCTGATCAACCAGCTAATTACAGCTACTACTGTCCCTGTTGTAACTAACCTGATCAACCAGCTAATTACAGCTACTAATGTCCCTGTTGTAACTAACCTGATCAACCAGCTAATTACAGCTACTACTGTCCCTGTTATAACTAACCTGATCAACCAGCTAATTACAGCTACTACTGTCCCTGTTATAACTAACCTGATCAACCAGCTAATTACAGCTACTACTGTCCCTGTTGTAACTAACCTGATCAACCAGCTAATTACAGCTACTACTGTCCCAGTTATAACTAACCTGATCAACCAGCTAATTACAGCTACTACTGTCCCTGTTATAACTAACCTGATCAACCAGCTAATTACAGCTACTACTGTCCCTGTTGTAACTAACCTGATCAACCAGCTAATTACAGCTACTAATGTCCCTGTTGTAACTAACCTGATCAACCAGCTAATTACAGCTACTACTGTCCCTGTTATAACTAACCTGATCAACCAGCTAATTACAGCTACTACTGTCCCTGTTGTAACTAACCTGATCAACCAGCTAATTACAGCTACTAATGTCCCTGTTATAACTAACCTGATCAACCAGCTAATTACAGCTACTACTGTCCCTGTTGTAACTAACCTGATCAACCAGCTAATTACAGCTACTACTGTCCCTGTTGTAACTAACCTGATCAACCAGCTAATTACAGCTACTACTGTCCCTGTTATAACTAACCTGATCAACCAGCTAATTACAGCTACTACTGTCCCTGTTGTAACTAACCTGATCAACCAGCTAATTACAGCTACTACTGTCCCTGTTATAACTAACCTGATCAACCAGCTAATTACAGCTACTACTGTCCCTGTTGTAACTAACCTGATCAACCAGCTAATTACAGCTACTACTGTCCCTGTTGTAACTAACCTGATCAACCAGCTAATTACAGCTACTACTGTCCCTGTTGTAACTAACCTGATCAACCAGCTAATTACAGCTACTAATGTCCCTGTTGTAACTAACCTGATCAACCAGCTAATTACAGCTACTACTGTCCCTGTTATAACTAACCTGATCAACCAGCTAATTACAGCTACTACTGTCCCTGTTATAACTAACCTGATCAACCAGCTAATTACAGCTACTACTGTCCCTGTTGTAACTAACCTGATCAACCAGCTAATTACAGCTACTACTGTCCCAGTTATAACTAACCTGATCAACCAGCTAATTACAGCTACTACTGTCCCTGTTATAACTAACCTGATCAACCAGCTACTACTGTCCCTGTTATAAATAACCTGATCAACCAACTAATTACAGCTACTACTGTCCCTGTTGTAACTAACCTGATCAACCAGCTAATTACAGCTACTACTGTCCCTGTTGTAACTAACCTGATCAACCAGCTAATTACAGCTACTAATGTCCCTGTTGTAACTAACCTGATCAACCAGCTAATTACAGCTACTACTGTCCCTGTTATAACTAACCTGATCAACCAGCTAATTACAGCTACTACTGTCCCTGTTGTAACTAACCTGATCAACCAGCTAATTACAGCTACTAATGTCCCTGTTATAACTAACCTGATCAACCAGCTAATTACAGCTACTACTGTCCCTGTTGTAACTAACCTGATCAACCAGCTAATTACAGCTACTACTGTCCCTGTTGTAACTAACCTGATCAACCAGCTAATTACAGCTACTACTGTCCCTGTTATAACTAACCTGATCAACCAGCTAATTACAGCTACTACTGTCCCTGTTGTAACTAACCTGATCAACCAGCTAATTACAGCTACTACTGTCCCTGTTATAACTAACCTGATCAACCAGCTAATTACAGCTACTACTGTCCCTGTTGTAACTAACCTGATCAACCAGCTAATTACAGCTACTACTGTCCCTGTTGTAACTAACCTGATCAACCAGCTAATTACAGCTACTACTGTCCCTGTTATAACTAACCTGATCAACCAGCTAATTACAGCTACTACTGTCCCTGTTATAACTAACCTGATCAACCAGCTAATTACAGCTACTACTGTCCCTGTTGTAACTAACCTGATCAACCAGCTAATTACAGCTACTACTGTCCCAGTTATAACTAACCTGATCAACCAGCTAATTACAGCTACTACTGTCCCTGTTATAACTAACCTGATCAACCAGCTAATTACAGCTACTACTGTCCCTGTTGTAACTAACCTGATCAACCAGCTAATTACAGCTACTACTGTCCCTGTTGTAACTAACCTGATCAACCAGCTAATTACAGCTACTACTGTCCCTGTTGTAACTAACCTGATCAACCAGCTAATTACAGCTACTACTGTCCCAGTTATAACTAACCTGATCAACCAGCTAATTACAGCTACTACTGTCCCTGTTATAACTAACCTGATCAACCAGCTAATTACAGCTACTACTGTCCCTGTTATAACTAACCTGATCAACCAGCTAATTACAGCTACTACTGTCCCTGTTGTAACTAACCTGATCAACCAGCTAATTACAGCTACTACTGTCCCTGTTATAACTAACCTGATCAACCAACTAATTACAGCTACTACTGTCCCTGTTGTAACTAACCTGATCAACCAGCTAATTACAGCTACTACTGTCCCAGGTATAACTAACCTGATCAACCAGCTAATTACAGCTACTACTGTCCCTGTTGTAACTAACCTGATCAACCAGCTAATTACAGCTACTACTGTCCCTGTTATAACTAACCTGATCAACCAGCTAATTACAGCTACTACTGTCCCTGTTGTAACTAACCTGATCAACCAGCTAATTACAGCTACTACTGTCCCTGTTATAACTAACCTGATCAACCAGCTACTGCTGTCCCTGTTGTAACTAACCTGATCAACCAGCTAATTACAGCTACTACTGTCCCTGTTGTAACTAACCTGATCAACCAGCTAATTACAGCTACTACTGTCCCAGGTATAACTAACCTGATCAACCAGCTAATTACAGCTACTACTGTCCCTGTTATAACTAACCTGATCAACCAGCTAATTACAGCTACTACTGTCCCTGTTATAACTAACCTGATCAACCAGCTAATTACAGCTACTACTGTCCCTGTTGTAACTAACCTGATCAACCAGCTAATTACAGCTACTACTGTCCCTGTTATAACTAACCTGATCAACCAGCTAATTACAGCTACTACTGTCCCTGTTATAACTAACCTGATCAACCAGCTACTACTGTCCCTGTTGTAACTAACCTGATCAACCAGCTAATTACAGCTACTACTGTCCCTGTTGTGACTAACCTGATCAACCAGCTAATTACAGCTACTACTGTCCCAGGTATAACTAACCTGATCAACCAGCTAATTACAGCTACTACTGTCCCTGTTATAACTAACCTGATCAACCAGCTAATTACAGCTACTACTGTCCCTGTTATAACTAACCTGATCAACCAGCTACTACTGTCCCTGTTGTAACTAACCTGATCAACCAGCTAATTACAGCTACTACTGTCCCTGTTATAACTAACCTGATCAACCAGCTAATTACAGCTACTACTGTCCCTGTTGTAACTAACCTGATCAACAAGCTAATTACATCTACTACTGTCCCTGTTATAACTAACCTGATCAACCAGCTAATTACAGCTACTACTGTCCCTGTTGTAACTAACCTGATCAACCAGCTAATTACAGCTACTACTGTCCCTGTTATAACTAACCTGATCAACCAGCTAATTACAGCTACTACTGTCCCTGTTATAACTAACCTGATCAACCAGCTAATTACAGCTACTACTGTCCCAGTTATAACTAACCTGATCAACCAGCTAATTACAGCTACTACTGTCCCTGTGGTAACTAACCTGATCAACCAGCTAATTACAGCTACTACTGTCCCTGTTATAACTAACCTGATCAACCAGCTAATTACAGCTACTACTGTCCCTGTTATAACTAACCTGATCAACCAGCTAATTACAGCTACTACTGTCCCTGTTGTAACTAACCTGATCAACCAGCTAATTACAGCTACTACTGTCCCTGTTATAACTAACCTGATCAACCAGCTACTACTGTCCCTGTTGTAACTAACCTGATCAACCAGCTAATTACAGCTACTACTGTCCCAGTTGTAACTAACCTGATCAACCAGCTAATTACAGCTACTACTGTCCCTGTTGTAACTAACCTGATCAACCAGCTAATTACAGCTACTACTGTCCCTGTTGTAACTAACCTGATCAACCAGCTAATTACAGCTACTACTGTCCCTGTTATAACTAACCTGATCAACCAGCTAATTACAGCTACTACTGTCCCTGTTATAACTAACCTGATCAACCAGCTACTACTGTCCCTGTTGTAACTAACCTGATCAACCAGCTAATTACAGCTACTACTGTCCCTGTTGTAACTAACCTGATCAACCAGCTAATTACAGCTACTACTGTCCCTGTTATAACTAACCTGATCAACCAGCTAATTACAGCTACTGCTGTCCCTGTTGTAACTAACCTGATCAACCAGCTAATTACAGCTACTACTGTCCCTGTTGTAACTAACCTGATCAACCAGATAATTACAGCTACTACTGTCCCAGTTGTAACTAACCTGATCAACCAGCTAATTATTACAATCAGGTGAGCTAGATTAAGGTTGGAGTAAAAACCTACAGGACTGTAGCTCTTCAGTAACAGGGTTGGAGAGCCCTGCTGTAAAATGTCTAGACCAGGGGTAGGTAACCCGTTGTCGTGGAGAGCCCTGCTGTAAAATGTCTAGACCAGGGGTAGGTAACCCGTTGTCATGGAGAGCCCTGCTGTAAAATGTCTAGACCAGTGGTAGGTAACCCGTTGTCATGGAGAGCCCTGCTGTAAAATGTCTAGACCAGGGGTAGGTAACCCGTTGTCATGGAGAGGCCTGCTGTAAAATGTCGAGACCATGTTTTTGATTTAACCGACCTGGAAGACCAGGTGTGTTGAATATAGGAAATCATTGAACTGATCAATTAGCTCATTTGGCCAGGTATGGAAACAGGGTTGCATCCCCCTGGTCTTTTCCATCAAAGAGTGGACCACCAACAAATCACTTTTTATTGGTCACTTCGTAAACACAAAGCGTTAGGGGATCGGCGTCCCGTCAACGGGACAGTTGTAAATCAGGCCTTGTGTCACGATCGCAGAGTTTAGAGAAACAACAAATGTCGGTACATATAAGTGTCTTATATCGGCTGAAAGCTGAAATTATTGTTAATATAACTGCACTGTCCAATGTACAGTAGCTATTACTGCGAAAAAAAATGCCATGCTATTGTTTGAGGAGAGCTCCTAACAACAAAACCGTTTTTTCACCGCGATAGGTTTGATAAATTCACCTCTGAAGGTGAAATGTGTACTTACATTCTGAAATCTTGCTCTGATTTGTCGTCCAAAGGGTACCAGAGATAACATGAAGTGTCTTTTTGTCCGAATAAATCCTTTTTCATAACCTAAAAAGGTCCATATAGCATGCACGATCGATTTTGTATTTCCACTTGTTCAATTTGCAACGAAAGGAATCTGTGAACATCTAACCCTAAACGTTGTTTCAACCAGTCAAATCACGTCCGTATGTATTCCTCAGAGATCCTAGAACGTAACCAGACTTCACTATATCATTAGGGGTGAGGATATCCTATAGGACACCAAATTTGGTCAGAGAGTGACGCCTTCATGGCACGCCGATGACGCAAGTTGTCTTCCCTTGATCAACTCTAACTTTGTCAAATAAGCACCAATCGGGGTCAAACAAGGCTAGCTAGCTACAAAATGTAGCTGCTAACCTTGTATGACAGCATGCCTTTTCCTTTTGGACAAAAATTATAAGAATATTCAGAGTTATGAAAACAGGTTGTTTTGCAAATGTTGAACTTATAATAATGGCTACTAATACTGGAAAAGCTAAATCAAAGTCCAAGTATACAGATTTGATGATATTCTTGCAGAGAAATGTAATATGAATGCAAATGTCTCCTTCACGATTTGCCCATATGTACCCGGGTGACTTCACACTAAATGTAATGTAGTTTGCTCATACTTCAAGTTATCCGTCTGAAACTTTGCACATACAATGCTGCCATCTTGTGGACACCATCGAAATTAGAACCAGAGTGATGGTTAGAAGTGGGACCTTTCTGTTGCATTTCAAAGATGGTGGTAGAAAAGAAACGTTTTTTTTTTTTTTGTATTTTCTTCTACCAGATCTATAGTATTATATTCTCCTACATTCAATTCACATTTCCACAAACTTCAAAGTGTTTCCTTTCAAATGGTACCAAGCATATGCATATCCTTGCTTCAGGTCCTGAGCTACAGGCAGTTAGATTTGGGTCATTTTAGGCAAAACATTTAAAAAAAAGAGGGCTTTCCCTAAGAAGTTTTTAACTATGGATCCAATGAAACCTATGATGTTGACAGATAGTTACTCCTATCTATTAATATAGAGCTCTGCTCAGGTTAAATACATGACATTATCTATTATTATAGAGCTCTGTTCAGCTTAAATACATGACATTATCTATTATTATAGAGCTCTGTTCAGCTTAAATACATGACATTATCTATTATTATAGAGCTCTGTTCAGCTTAAATACATGACATTATCTATTATTATAGAGCTCTGCTATAAACATGACATTATCTATTATTATAGAGCTCTGCTCAGATTAAATACATGACATTATCTATTATTATAGAGCTCTGTTCAACCTGTAAACATGACATTATCTATTATTATAGAGCTCTGCTCAGATTAAATACATGACATTATCTATTATTATAGAGCTCTGTTCAGCTTAAATACATGACATTATCTATTATTATAGAGCTCTGCTATAAACATGACATTATCTATTATTATAGAGCTCTGCTCAGATTAAATACATGACATTATCTATTATTATAGAGCTCTGCTATAAACATGACATTATCTATTATTATAGAGCTCTGCTCAGCCTGTAACCATGACATTATCTATTATTATAGAGCTCTGCTCAGATTAAATACATGCCATTATCTATTATTATAGAGCTCTTATTATGACATCATGACATTACAATATTAGATTTGAAGCCTTATAACATCATTCCTTTTTTTTTTTTTATCTCACCAAGATATTTTTTAATGATGGAATGTTCTGAAAACTGACCTCAGGTTAATGAGTAATTTAGTCTGCATTAAACCTCATAGGACCTCATACAGTTTGATCATGTGGAGGTTTCATTCAGGTCATTCTGTTTCAATAAAAAAGTTTGTTTTTGGCAGGACCAGACTCAGAGGAACCAGAGCCAGAGACGTCCAATCCAGCAAGACGACACCACTGCTCTCAGTGTGGAAAGAGTTTTAGATGGCTATGGAGCCTGAAAAGACATGAGAGAATACACACAGGAGAAAAGCCTTACCAATGCTCCCTGTGTGGAAAGAGTTTTACCCGGTCAGGTCAACTAAAATTACATCAGAGAACGAACACTGGAGAAAAGCTTTACCACTGCTCCCACTGCGGAAATAATTTTACCTGCTTAGCGAACCTGAAAGAACATGAGAGAATACATACAGGGAAAAAACTATACCGCTGCCTCCACTGTGGACAGAGTTTTACCCAATCAGGGGACCTGAAGGAACATGACAGAACACATGTAGGAGAAAAGCCTCACCAATGCTCCCAATGTGGAAAGTTTTTTACGTGGTTACAGAGCCTGAAACATCATCAAAGAATACACATAGGAGAAAAACCTTCAAATACAGGAGAGGAGCCTTCACACACAGGAGAAAAATCTTCACATACAGGAGAGAAGCCTTACCACTGCTCTCATTGCGGAAAGACTTTTAACTGGGAAGGACACCTGAAATCACATGAGAGAACTCATACCAGACAGAAGATTTTCCATTGCTCTCATTGTTCAATGACATTTCCTCGGTTAGCGGCCCTGAAATCACATGAGAGAATTGAGAGGCTAGTTTCTAAGTTAAAGTACTAAGCTAAATGCTAAGCTAAGAATGTGAGATTTTGTGTTTTTGTTTATGCCTTGAAATCAATAAAGCTTATAAAAATATATATATTTTTTTAAATCTCAAGACATGTGTAGACTGAGGTTCTAATTGAAGCGAAGTGCGCTTGCCAGCTGACAAATAGGCTTTTAAAGTAATTTTCCCAGTACTTTGTTGTCACACTCTCCAGAATGATTTAAAGAGTGAAGAATATGTTATAAAAAAAATCTTTACCTTTGCATATAAACTCTGAATCATTGACAGTTTACAGACAGACTACAGAAAGGATTACGTCTAGTAAGGCCTAGTTATGGGAGTGTTGGGAATTCAGGTTGTTCGACCTCACAGAAAGAACGGGCTTCCAGCAAACGGTTGTGGTAAAGCTTTGTCCAATTTCAAATCAAATCAAAACACGCCAAATACAACAGGTGTATTAGACCTTACAGTGAAATGCTGAATACAACAGGTGTAGTAGACCTTACAGTGAAATGCTGAATACAACAGGTGTAGTAGACCTTACAGTGAAATGCTGAATACAACAGGTGTAGTAGACCTTACAGTGAAATGGTGAATACAACAGGTGTAGTAGACCTTACAGTGAAATGCTGAATACAACAGGTGTAGTAGACCTTACAGTGAAATGCTGAATACAACAGGTGTAGTAGACCTTACAGTGAAATGCTGAATACAACAGATCTTACAGTGAAATGCTGAATACAACAGACCTTACAGTGAAATGCTGAATACAACAGACCTTACAGTGAAATGCTGAATACAACAGGTGACCTTACAGTGAAATGCTGAATACAACAGACCTTACAGTGAAATGCTGAATACAACAGGTGACCTTACAGTGAAATGCTGAATACAACAGACCTTACAGTGAAATGCTGAATACAACAGACCTTACAGTGAAATGCTGAATACAACAGACCTTACAGTGAAATGCTGAATACAACAGACCTTACAGTGAAATGCTGAATACAACAGGTGACCTTACAGTGAAATGCTGAATACAACAGGTGACCTTACAGTGAAATGCTGAATACAACAGACCTTACAGTGAAATGCTGAATACAACAGGCCTTACAGTGAAATGCTGAATACAACAGACCTTACAGTGAAATGCTGAATACAACAGGTGACCTTACAGTGAAATGCTGAATACAACAGATGACCTTACAGTGAAATGCTGAATACAACAGACCTTACAGTGAAATGCTGAATACAACAGACCTTACAGTGAAATGCTGAATACAACAGACCTTACAGTGAAATGCTGAATACAACAGGTGACCTTACAGTGAAATGCTGAATACAACAGACCTTACAGTGAAATGCTGAATACAACAGACCTTACAGTGAAATGCTGAATACAACAGACCTTACAGTGAAATGCTGAATACAACAGACCTTACAGTGAAATGCTGAATACAACAGACCTTACAGTGAAATGCTGAATACAACAGACCTTACAGTGAAATGCTGAATACAACAGATCTTACAGTGAAATGCTGAATACAACAGATCTTACAGTGAAATGCTGAATACAACAGATCTTACAGTGAAATGCTGAATACAACAGACCTTACAGTGAAATGCTTACTTACGAGCCCCTAAACAACAATGCACTTAAAAAAAAAAAAATACGAATAAGAAATAAAAGTGACAAGTAATTAAAGAGCAACAGTAAAATAGCGAGACCGGTACAGAGTCAATGTGTGGCGACACCGGTTAGTCAAGGTAATTCAGGTAAAATGTACATGTAGGTAGAGTTATTAAAGTGACTATACATAGATGATAACAACAGAGAGTAGCAGCGGTGTAAAGGAGGATGGGGGAGGGGGGGGGGTAATGCAAATAGTCTGGGCAGCCATTTGATTAGATGTTCAGTCTTATGGCTTGGTGGTAGAAGCTGTTTAGAAGCCTCTTGGACCTGGACTTGGCACTCTGGTACCGCTTGCCATGCGATAGCAGAGAGAACAGTACTCTGTTGCTGCCCACCACAACAAGTCATCTCTGAACTGAACTCTAAATCACTGCACTATACTGCAACACCCTCTGTCCATCTCTCTGCATTAAGATATATTCATACTGATACTGGACATTTGTACATCAACTGAATATCAACCGTATACCCACTGAGTATCAGCCGTATACCCACTGAGTATCAGCCGTATACCCACTGAGTATCAGCCGTATACCCACTGAGTATCAACCGTATACCCACTGAGTATCAGCCGTATACCCACTGAGTATCAGCCGTATACCCACTGTGTATCAACCGTATACCCACTGTGTATCAACCGTATACCCACTGTGTATCAACCGTATACCCACTGGGTATCAACCGTATACCCACTGGGTATCAACCGTATACCCACTGGGTATCGACCGTATACCCACTGGGTATCGACCGTATACCCACTGAGTATCGACCGTATACCCACTGGGTATCGACCGTATACCCACTGAGTATCAGCCGTATACCCACTGAGTATCGGCCGTATACCCACTGAGTATCAGCCGTATACCCACTGAGTATCGGCCGTATACCCACTGAGTATCAGCCGTATACCCACTGAGTATTAACCGTATACCCACTGGGTATCGGCCGTATACCCACTGGGTATCGGCCGTATACCCACTGAGTATCGGCCGTATACCCACTGAGTATCAGCCGTATACCCACTGAGTATCGGCCGTATACCCACTGTAAAAAGATCCACAAGTGATGCAATCTGTGAGGGCTTGGGCCCAGCCAATCCGAATGAGTTTAACCCCCCACAAAAGGGCTTTATTACAGACAGAACCCCCCACAAAAGGGCTTTATTACAGACAGAAATGCCCCCCGTCAGACAATCCTGCAGGTAAAGAAGCCGAAAGTGCAGGTCCTGGGCTGGAGTGGTAACATGTGGTCTACGGTTGTGAGGCCGGTTGGACGTATTGCCAAATTCTCTAAAACGATGTTGTAGGTGGCTTATGGTAGAGAAATTAACATTACATTCTTGAGCAACAGCTCTGGTGGCTCCTTCAACACTTGAGACATCTGTGGCATCATGCTGTGTGACAAAAAAGGCTGCCTTAAAATTTGCAGTTATTGTCCCCCAGCACAAGGTGCACCTGTGTAATGACCGTGTTTAATCAGCTTGTTGATAAGCCACCTGGATGGATTATCTTGGCAGAGGAGAAATGCTCACAAACAGGGATGGAAACAACTTTCTGCACAACTTCTGAGTGAAATTAAGCTTTTTGTGCGTCTGGAACATGGGACCAACACTTTACGTGTCACATTAACATTTGTGTTCAGTGAAATTAAATACAATAAAAAAATGCATCAAATGATTTGTGTGTTTTTTTCTCCTTATGCTGTTGAAATGCTGTGCACAATTGTACTGAAATATAGTGCTTCAAAAGTCTATACATTCGCTTGTTATTTATTGGAGGACGACTATTATTTTGGAAAAAAAACATATCCGCCTTTCTGCGGCCATTTCATGATCTGCTACCAGCAGAATGGTGACGTGAGGAAATGGTTTCAATGGAACGGATGTGAAGGCGGAGTCTGTCTTTCCTTTCGGGACTTTAGGCTGAGAGTCGTAGGTTAGAATATAACGCTACCTCCCAAATCTAGAATTCAACAGACTAGGGATAAACATCTCGTCTGGTTCACTTGGCCTGAACTCTGCAAACGACCGACCGTAAACTTCGCCTGAACTCTGCAAACGACCGACCGTAAACGAGTGTCTACAATGAATCAGGTGAGTTAGATACATGTAAAATACATATGAAAACACGTTGGCGGGCACGAACGACGTAACACGTTTCCTGCAGCTCCGTCAGGTTGTGACACACTCTTTAATTTAGAGCACAGTTTTATTTATTATTTAATTTCGCTTTACTAAGTATTGTTTACGTAGTTTAATATCTCGTTGTTCTCCTGAACGGTAATAATGGCCGAGAATTGCTGAATGGAAGACTGCTAAAGTAGGCCGCAAGCAAAGCCTTGGATTTTCCTGAACGAGCTACCGACTGGAGAGCCGGGCATGTCAGGAGCAGACATGCCCGGCTCTCTCCAGTTGGTAGCTCGTTCAGGAAAATCCAAGGCTTTGCTGCGGCCTACAGTTAAGTTAATTTGGTCGGCAGAATATCAGAATCAATGTTTTTCATCTCTTCTCTTCATAACATTTAAATAAAATATATCAATGTTGTAAATGCGACTTGACATAGGAATTGCTTCTGTAAGAAATTGTAATAGAGACTGGAAACTAGTGTTGATAAAAGGTGAGGTGCACAGGTGAGCGAGTCGGTCAAGGATCGACTCAGACGAGGAGTTAAAGTTTAACAATCAGCAGTTTATTCAGAGTAAATATATTTGGTACTGCGCATGCGGGGCTCCGTCTTAGAACTCCGAGTGAGCTGAAAAAGGAGAGCCCCTAAAACAGGTTGATTACAGATTATATACAGTACAGAAAGTAGGTTGATTCTTTGAAGTCCTGGTCCTCTGGTTGGCTCTGGTCCGGGCGTAGTCCATGCTTATTGGTCCACCATTGTTGTTGAAGAATGTCCCTTGCTTAATGTCTGTTTTGAATTTCCCAACTGCCGTGGGTGCACAATGTTGATAAGCTTAGGATCCCTAGAAGCTCTATTAGGTATTAATGCGGTGTGTGTGGTTCTCTGTGTTTGAGTGTGAATGTGCGTGGGTGGTGTGTGTGTGTGTGTGTCTTCCAGCCATCAGCAGATATGTCATCACAAGATGAAGTCCCTTAGACCTCTGCGGTTGACCCAGTTCCTGTTTTCTTGGCTGTATGTGGAAACATTAGTATGGCATGCCAGAAGCAGGTTGTGCAACATACTGCAAACACCCTTGTAATATAAGTTCATTTGCTTTGCCTTTCGTTACTAAAAGCTAATGCATAGATATAAAGGCCTATCTTGGCTTCAAGCATATATGAGCATAAAAGTTTTTCTTACACTAGTAATAACAACATTTCAACATAAGCCATCTTTTATACAAAATACACATACTCCTCATTTCTCTTGGACATATGCTGGACTTATTAAGATGACAACCACAGACACACACAACTCAAGGTTGGAGCACAAAACAAAGAACTATCTCAGGAACCAATGGAACGTTGACACCAGGCCTGATCAGGACTACCCAAGACCCAGATCGACCAATCGGAAGGCCAGACTACCAGATCAACCTACTTTGCTTGTTGCCCATATAAAACTGTACAACTGTTTAAACTGCCTCTTTTCCGGACGATTCCATACGAATCAGACAGAAAGAGCCGTGCCGCACGCTTTGCCTAATATTTTTACACTTGAATAAATCTGCCTTATTATACAATTATCCACCTCGTCCTATGACTCCTCTTGTTCTCCTGTCTCCAGTAAACGTTTTATCAACACTTCTTCTTGTATTTGTTGGACAGTCTGATTAGTTAGGCCTACTATAGTATACTATAATTAGTCTGAATGGATAGGACTACTGTAGTATATTATAATTGGTCTGGATAGACCTACTGTAGTATACTATAATTAGTCTGAATGGATAGCTCTACTGTAGTATATTACACTGCTCAAAAAAATAAAGGGAACACTAAAATAACACATCCTAGATCTGAATGAATGAAATATTCTTATTAAATACTTTTTTCTTTACATAGTTGAATGTGCTGACAACAAAATCTTACAAAAATTATCAATGGAAATCAAATTTATCAACCCATGGAGGTCTGGATTTGGAGTCACACTCAATATTAAAGTGGAAAACCACACTACAGGCTGATACAACTTTGATGTAATGTCCTTAAAACAAGTCAAAATGAGGCTCAGTAGTGTGTGTGGCCTCCACATGCCTGTATGACCTCCCTTCAACGCCTGGGCATGCTCCTGATGAGGTGGCGGATGGTCTCCCTGAGGGATCTCCTCCCAGACCTGGACTAAAGCATCCGCCAACTCCTGGACAGTCTGTGGTGCAACGTGGCGTTGGTGGATGGAGCGAGACATGATGTCCCAGATGTGCTCAATTGGATTCAGGTCTGGGGAACGGGCAGTCCATAGCATCAATGCCTTCCTCTTGCAGGAACTGCTGACACACTCCAGCCACATGAGGTCTAACATTGTCTTGCATTAGGAGGAACCCAGGGCCAACCTGGGGCGGCAGCGTAGCCTAGTGGTTAGAGCGTTGGACACACACACACGTTGGACTAGTAACCGGAAGGTTGCAAGTTCAAATCCCCGAGCTGACAAGGTACAAATCTGTCGTTCTGCCCCTGAACAGGCAGTTAACCCACTGTTCCTAGGCCGTCATTGAAAATAAGAATTTGTTCTTAACTGACTTGCCTAGTTAAATAAAGGTTAAAAAAAAAAAAAAAAAAAAACACATCAGCATATGGTCTCACAAGGGGTCTGAGGATCTCATCTCGGTACCTAATGGCAGTCAGGCTATCTCTGGCGAGCACATGGAGGGCTGTGCGTCCCCCAAAGATATGCCACCCCACACCATGACTGACCCACCGCCAAACCAGTCATGCTGGAGGATGTTGCAGGCAGCAGAACGTTCTCCACGGCGTCTCCAGACTCTGTCACGTCTGTCACATGTGCTCATGTGCTCAGTGTGAACCTGCTTTCATCTGTGAAGAGCACAGGGCGCCAGTGGCGAATTTGCCAATCTTGGTGTTCTCTGGCAAATGCCAAACGTCCTGCACGGTGTTGGGCTGTAAGCACAACCCCCACCTGTGGACGTCGGGCCCTCATACCACCCTCATGGAGTCTGTTTCTGACCGTTTGAGCAGACACATGCACATTTGTGGCCTGCTGGAGGTCATTTTGCAGGGCTCTGGCAGTGCTCCTCCTGCTCCTCCTTGCACAAAGGCGGAGGTAGCGGTCCTGCTGCTGGGTTGTTGCCCTCCTACGGCCTCCTCCATGTCTCCTGATGTACTGGCCTGTCTCCTGGTAGCGCCTCCATGCTCTGGACACTACGCTGACAGACACAGCAAACCTTCTTGCCACGGCTCGCATTGATGTGCCATCCTGGATGAGCTGCACTACCTGAGCCACTTGTGTGGGTTGTAGACTCCGTCTCATGCTGCCACTAGAGTGAAAGCACCGCCAGCATTCAAAAGTGACCAAAACATCAGACAGGAAGCATAGGAACTGAGAAGTGGTCTGTGGTCACCACCTGCAGAACCACTCGTTTATTGAGGGTGTCTTGCTAATTGCCTATAATTTCCACCTGTTGTCTATTCCATTTGCACAACAGCATGTGAAATTTATTGTCACTCAGTGTTGCTTCCTAAGTGGACAGTTTGATTTCACAGAAGTGTGATTGACTTGGAGTTACATTGTGTTGTTTAAGTGTTCCCTTTATTTTTTGAGCAGTGTATTTCAGCTAACCTCATCAACTTCCTCTGGAGGAGGGATCCTTTAATATTTCAGCTAACCTCATCAACTTCCTCTGGAGGAGGGGTCCTTTAATAATTCAGCTAACCTCAACTTCCTCTGGAGGAGGGGTCCTTTAATATTTCAGCTAACCTCATCAACTTCCTCTGGAGGAGGGGTCCTTTAATAATTCAGCTAACCTCAACTTCCTCTGGAGGAGGGGTCCTTTAATATTTCAGCTACCCTCATCAACTTCCTCTGGAGGAGGGGTCCTTTAATAATTCAGCTAACCTCATCAACTTCCTCTGGAGGAGGGGTCCTTTAATAATTCAGCTAACCTCATCAACTTCCTCTGGAGGAGGAGGGGTCCTTTAATAATTCAGCTAACCTCATCAACTTCCTCTGGAGGAGGGGTCCTTTAATAATTCAGCTAACCTCACCAACTTCCTCTGGAGGAGGGGGTCCTTTAATAATTCAGCTAACCTCATCAACTTCCTCTGGAGGAGGGGTCCTTTAATAATTCAGCTAACCTCATCAACTTCCTCTGGAGGAGGAGGGGTCCTTTAATAATTCAGCTAACCTCGTCAACTTCATCTGGAGGAGGAGGGGTCCTTTAATAATTCAGCTAACCTCACCAACTTCCTCTGGAGGAGGGGTCCTTTAATAATTCAGCTAACCTCAACTTCCTCTGGAGGAGGGGTCCTTTAATATTTCAGCTAACCTCATCAACTTCCTCTGGAGGAGGGGTCCTTTAATAATTCAGCTAACCTCATCAACTTCCTCTGGAGGAGGGGTCCTTTAATAATTCAGCTAACCTCAACTTCCTCTGGAGGAGGGGTCCTTTAATATTTCAGCTAACCTCAACTTCCTCTGTAGGAGGGGGTCCTTTAATATTTCAGCTAACCTCATCAACTTCCTCTGGAGGAGGGGTCCTTTAATATTTCAGCTAACCTCATCAACTTCCTATGGAGGAGGGGTCCTTTAATAATTCAGCTAACCTCATCAACTTCCTCTGGAGGAGGGGGTCCTTTAATATTTCAGCTAACCTCATCAACTTCCTCTGGAGGAGGGGGTCCTTTAATATTTCAGCTAACCTCATCAACTTCCTCTGGAGGAGGGGGTCCTTTAATAATTCAGCTAACCTCATCAACTTCCTCTGGAGGAGGGGTCCTTTAATATTTCAGCTAACCTCATCAACTTCCTCTGGAGGAGGGGTCCTTTAATAATTCAGCTAACCTCATCAACTTCCTCTGGAGGAGGAGGGGTCCTTTAATAATTCAGCTAACCTCAACTTCCTCTGTAGGAGGGGGTCCTTTAATATTTCAGCTAACCTCAACTTCCTCTGTAGGAGGGGGTCCTTTAATATTTCAGCTAACCTCATCAACTTCCTCTGGAGGAGGGGTCCTTTAATATTTCAGCTAACCTCATCAACTTCCTATGGAGGAGGGGTCCTTTAATAATTCAGCTAACCTCATCAACTTCCTCTGGAGGAGGGGTCCTTTAATAATTCAGCTAACCTCATCAACTTCCTCTGGAGGAGGGGTCCTTTAATATTTGACTTTTTAAACGGGATTGGAATAATTTGAGTGTTTTAAATGACTGACATGGGTTAACACCTTCTCAAAGCAACTATGATGATGATGGTGTGTAAGAGCTATACATGGAGACTCAGTTCCTCAGAGGAACCGTTTTCTGGACAAAGGTTTAATAGTTGAAGACTTATTTTAAGTCATTATTGTTTTGTACCAATATGACAACACTCCTACTCTCTTTTTTGGGTTAACAGGAAACATCTGTCCCGTCCTCTCTCTCCCTCCAACCCTCCTCCCCCCTACCCCTCCCGGTAACCCCGGGTCGTACCTCTCCCGGTAACACCTTACTGCTGGGTCTGAAGAGGCTGTCTGTGCTGCTGGTCGACTGCAGGAAAACACCAGAGCTAAGTGGGTTCATGCTGTTATATAAATGCATTTTGGTACACTCCCTGAATGTCATTAATTACCCACAATACAATCTGTTTAAAGATGTAGAATAAAAAAATTGATTCACCTTTATTTAACCAGGTTGGCTAGTTGAGAACAAGTTCTCATTACAACTGCGACCTGGCCAAGATAAAGCAAAGCAGTGCGACACAAACAACAACACAGAGTTACACATGGAATAAACAAGTGTACAGTCAATAACACAATAGAAAAAAAGATATATTTACAGTGTGTGCAAATGGCGTGAGGAGGTAAGGCAATAAATAGGCCACAGTAGCGAAGTAATTACAATTGAGCAAATTAACACTGGAGTGATAGATGAGCAGATGGTGATGTGCAAGTAGAAATACTGGTGTGCAAAAGAGCAGAAAAGTAAATATAAACAATATGGGGATGAGGTAGGTAGATTGGGTGGGCCATTTACAGATGTGCTATGTACAGCTGCAGCAATTGGTTAGCTGCTCAGATAGCTGCTGTTTAAAGTTAGTGAGGGAAATATAATTCTCAAGCTTGTGTTTTTCTTTTTTTTTCTTTTTTTTTTTGCAATTCGTTCCAGTCATTGGCGGCAGCAGAACTGGAATGAAAGGCGGCCAAAGGAGGTATTGGCTTTGGGGATGCGATATACCTGCTTGAGCGCGTGCTATGGTATGGGTGTTGCTATGACGACCAGTGAGCTAAGGCGGAGTTTTACTTAGCAAAGACTTATAGATGACCTGGAGCCAGTGGGTCTGGCGACAAATATGTAGCGAGTACCAGCCGACTAGAGCATACAGGTCGCAGTGGTGAGTTGGTATAAGGGGCTTTGGTGACAAAACGGATGGCCCTGTGATAGACTGCATCCAGTTTGCTGGGTAGAGTATTGGAAGCTATTTTGTAAATGACATCGCTAAAGTCGAGGATCGGTAGGATAGTCAGTTTTACGAGGGTATGTTTGGCGGGGTGAGTGAAGGAGTCTTTGTTGCGAAGTAGGAAGCCGATTCTAGATTTAATTTATCATTACAAGCACTCCTACACCCTTGGCTACATTGACAATTTGAAGATTTAATATGATTTTACATTGAAGATTTGAATGCTTAAATTCGGTTACAAGAGTGTGAAAAGCTCGTCCTAAATCTGGCTTCGATATGAAGGAACCATAACTGTCTGTCTTTGCTTCACAGGGGACAGTCCTAAACGTCACTCTCTCAGTAGAAGGGGCTCGTCATCTGGGGAGGCAAAACATCATGATGCTGACGAGGCAGAGAAAAGTCTCTCAAGATCAGAACACCTCAAGAAACAACAGCTGAGACCCACAAGGAAGAAACCTCACTGCTGCTCTGACTGTGGGAAGAGTTACACCTCTAAAGTAAACCTTAGAGGACACCAGAGAATTCACACTGGAGAGAAACCTCACTGCTGCTTCCAGTGCGGTGCTAGTCTCTCCTCTGCCAGTGCACTGGAAGGACACATGCGGATTCACACTGGAGAAAAACCGTACCAGTGCTCAGAATGTGGGCAGAGATTTAAAGACTCCAGTGGTTTACGGTTACATGAGAGAAAACACACTGGCGAAAAACCACACTGTTGCTCTGACTGCGGGAAGAGATTTGCTACATCACAAAGCTTAAAAGCTCACTGGCGGATTCACACTGGAGAGAGACCGTTCCACTGCTCTGAGTGTGGGAAGAGTTTCAAACAAGCTTCAGCACTGTCTGAACACAAACGAATACACACAGGAGAAAAGCCTTACCACTGTGAGCAGTGCGGGGGGAGCTTTTCCTCAGCTAAGTTACTCAGAATACATCAGAGGATTCACACAGGGGAGAAACCTTACCAATGTGCTGACTGTGAGAAAAGCTTCAGACTGTTGTGTATGTTAAGACGTCACCAGCTAAGACATACTGGAGAGAAGCCCCACCAATGTACTGAGTGTGGGAAGAGGTTTGCTCTTAAGATTGGACTCTTGCGACATAACAAAGTGCACACTGGAGAGAAAGGCTACCAATGCCCACAGTGTGGCAAGAAGCTAGGATCATCTCATTCTCTAGAGCAGCATAAGCGAACACACACTGGACAGAAACCCTTCCACTGTTCCCACTGTAAGTTGAGTTTTGCCACTAATCCAGCCCTGTACAAACACCAGAGAATTCACACAGGTGAGAAACCACACAGCTGCAATGTTTGCCAGAGGAGATTTGGACGGTCCGATCACCTGAAAATTCACATGCAAATTCACACAGGAGCAAAGCCATACCACTGCTCTAAGTGCGAGCTGAGTTTCACTAACAACAGATCTCTGAAAGAACATGAGGTCAGACACACAGAAGATAAACCTCACTGCTGCTCCCAGTGCGGTGCTAGTCTCTCCTCTGCCAGGGCACTGGAAGGACACATGCGGATTCACACTGGAGAGAAACCGTACGAGTGCTCTGAATGTGGGCAGAAGTTTGCACACAGAACCAGTCTTGGGACACACAGAAGAATACACACAGGAGAGAAACCTTATCACTGCTCTGACTGCAAGAAGACCTTTCCAAGACTTGGCTCTTTAAAGGAACACAAGTTCACACATTCAGAGAAGATGTACCACTGCTCTCAGTGTGAGTCGAGCAGCACATCGCCAGGCGCATTAAAGAAACACCAGCTTATACACAGTGTAGAGAAGCCTTACCACTGCTCCCACTGTGACAAGAGCTTCCTTCGGCAACCATCTCTCAAACAACACGAGCGTAGTCACAAGGGAGAGAAACCGTACTCTTGTTCAGACTGCGAGAACAACTTTGCCACAATGGCAACCTTGCGAATTCACCAGCGAAGACACACAGGAGAGAGGCCATACCAATGCCCTTTCCCTGACTGTGGGAAGAGTTTTGCCCAGGCCTGTGCTTTTAAAGTCCACAAGAGAAGGCACACAGGAGAGAAGCCGCACCACTGTGATCAGTGTGGGATGAGTTTTGTCACGTCAGGTGACTTGCAATCTCACCAGCAAACTCACTCCAAAAAGAAGCCATACTGCTGCACAGAGTGTGGACTCAGTTTTTCTAGATCTGATTCCTTAAAGATTCACCAGAGAGTCCACACAGGAGAGAGGCCGTACAGCTGCTCAGTGTGACGAGTTTCACTTTGAAAGGGCACCTTACTAGACACAAGCTGACACACACAGGAGAGAAACCTTACCCCTGCTCTGACTGTGGGAAGAGTTTTATTCTCTCAGGCACCTTAAAAACACACCAGTTAACACACACAGGAGAGAAGCCTTACCACTGTTTTGATTGTAAGAAGAGTTTTACCACTAAGGGTCAACTGACTGGACACCAGCAGAGACACACAGGAGAGAAACCTCACTACTGCTCCGAGTGCCGCAAGAGCTTCAAGTGTTCAATGGACCTGAGATGCCACGTTCAGCGCAAACACAGTGGGACACCCTACCACTGCACCCTCTGTGAGCGCAGCTTCAGCTCCCCACAGCATCTGAGGTACCACCAGATGACTCACACGGGAGAGAAACCATTCATATGCACCGACTGCGGAAAGAGATTCACTCAGGCCGGGGTTTTGACATACCACAGGAGGATTCACACCGGAGAGAAACCTCACATCTGTGATCAGTGTGACAAGAGTTTCAGTAAAAGGAGCAGTCTGCAATCACACCAGCGGACACACACAGGAGAGAAGCCTTACAGCTGTGATGAATGTGGGAAGAGATTCACTAATTCAGGAACCCTGGTTTCGCACAAGAAAATACACACCTGAGAGAAACCTTACCACATACAGGAGCGAGGCCTAATGACTGTGCACAAGAGAACACACACTGATAGATATTTTATGCCTGGATCAAATATGTAATTTGTAAATGATGGAACACCTATAGAAACATTTTATAGAATGAACATCAAGGACACACAGTAACAAACGTGAAACGCTTCCAGGTTGTCCTTGACAATTCCCATAACTGAAACCACAACACTTGAAAATACAGAGGGTTTCACTTGGTGGTGTAGATTTGACCAAAACCCATAGTTTTTAATTTAGGCCAAAACGTTTAATCTGTTTACTGTGTTGTCTTGCAGTATTACTTAACATCTTTGTTGCAAACAGAATGGATGGATTTGACAGCTCAATTGTAGTTCCACCTCCGACACCGCCAAAACAACCGCTATGCAGGTGTTGTCTAACACGGGTCGGATTGAATCAAGCCCTGAGAACGGACACATTTCTCAACATACTCACAACTTGCCGTTGGATACAAATGATAAACATTTGAATGCAGAAGTAAATGGTGCAAGTGAAGTTCTAGTCGAACACTGTATGGAACATGATATTAACCGTCTACTGTTCTTCTCAGCACTTCAAAATGAACACTTTTGTTGTACTATTTTGTTGCACTTTTGTTTGTTTGTTGCACTTTTGATTGTGATTGTGTGGGTCTTGTACAATCTTGTATTGTTTTGCTTTTGGATCGTGGGCTCAATTCAATGATATTTGGCGCTGAACAGGTTGAACAGAGCGGTACCTATCATGAACATGGACATTGGCTACATGGAGGAGTAGGAATCCCATCCAGCCATGTTTACAAACTCAATCTCTGGAATGTCATTTAGGGCCGGATTCAATCCGTTCTGCCTTAATCCGCCATAACCGACAACTGCACAGTCGTTTCATTGTTTTTATTCAGGTGATGTCCGCAGGTGTAACTGCATTGGAGCTGTCGAGGACATTACCATTGGATAATCTCATGCAGTCTTTTTAGATTCAAACGTTTGTTGTAATCTACACCTCTATTAGCCTGATATAATGTTGTAATCTACACCTCTATTAGCCTGATATAATGCTGTAATCTACACCTCTATCAGCCTGATATAATGCTGTAATCTACACCTCTATTAGCCTGATATAATGTTGTAATCTACACCTCTATTAGCCTGCTGTAATCTACACCTCTATTAGCCTGATATAATGCTGTAATCTACACCTCTATTAGCCTGATATAATGCTGTAATCTACACCTCTATTAGCCTGATATAATGCTGTAATCTACACCTCTATCAGCCTGATATAATGCTGTAATCTACACCTCTATTAGCCTGATATAATGCTGTAATCTACACCTCTATTAGCCTGTTGTAATCTACACCTCTATCAGCCTGATATAATGCTGTAATCTACACCTCTATTAGCCTGATATAATGCTGTAATCTACACCTCTATTAGCCTGATATAATGCTGTAATCTACACCTCTATTAGCCTGATATAATGCTGTAATCTACACCTCTATTAGCCTGATATAATGCTGTAATCTACACCTCTATTAGCCTGATATAATGCTGTAATCTACACCTCTATTAGCCTGATATAATGCTGTAATCTACACCTCTATTAGCCTGATATAATGCTGTAATCTACACCTCTATTAGCCTGATATAATGCTGTAATCTACACCTCTATTAGCCTGATATAATGCTGTAATCTATTAGCCTGATATAATGCTGTAATCTACACCTCTATTAGCCTGATATAATGCTGTAATCTATTAGCCTGATATAATGCTGTAATCTACACCTCTATTAGCCTGATATAATGCTGTAATCTACACCTCTATTAGCCTGATATAATGCTGTAATCTACACCTCTATTAGCCTGATATAATGCTGTAATCTACACCTCTATTAGCCTGATATAATGCTGTAATCTACACCTCTATTAGCCTGCTGTAATCTACACCTCTATTAGCCTGATATAATGCTGTAATCTACACCTCTATTAGCCTGATATAATGCTGTAATCTATTAGCCTGATATAATGCTGTAATCTACACCTCTATTAGCCTGCTGTAATCTACACCTCTATTAGCCTGATATAATGCTGTAATCTACACCTCTATTAGCCTGATATAATGCTGTAATCTACACCTCTATTAGCCTGATATAATGCTGTAATCTACACCTCTATTAGCCTGATATAATGCTGTAATCTACACCTCTATTAGCCTGATATAATGCTGTAATCTACACCTCTATTAGCCTGATATAATGCTGTAATCTACACCTCTATTAGCCTGATATAATGCTGTAATCTACACCTCTATTAGCCTGCTGTAATCTACACCTCTATTAGCCTGATATAATGCTGTAATCTACACCTCTATTAGCCTGATATAATGCTGTAATCTACACCTCTATTAGCCTGATATAATGCTGTAATCTACACCTCTATTAGCCTGATATAATGCTGTAATCTACACCTCTATTAGCCTGATATAATGCTGTAATCTACACCTCTATTAGCCTGATATAATGCTGTAATCTACACCTCTATTAGCCTGATATAATGCTGTAATCTACACCTCTATTAGCCTGATATAATGCTGTAATCTACACCTCTATTAGCCTGATATAATGCTGTAATCTACACCTCTATTAGCCTGATATAATGCTGTAATCTACACCTCTATTAGCCTGATATAATGCTGTAATCTACACCTCTATTAGCCTGATATAATGTTGTAATCTACACCTCTATTAGCCTGATATAATGCTGTAATCTACACCTCTATTAGCCTGCTATAATGCTGTAATCTACACCTCTATTAGCCTGATATAATGCTGTAATCTACACCTCTATCAGCCTGATATAATGCTGTAATCTACACCTCTATTAGCCTGCTGTAATCTACACCTCTATTAGCCTGATATAATGTTGTAATCTACACCTCTATTAGCCTGATATAATGCTGTAATCTACACCTCTATCAGCCTGATATAATGCTGTAATCTACACCTCTATTAGCCTGCTGTAATCTACACCTCTATTAGCCTGATATAATGCTGTAATCTACACCTCTATTAGCCTGATATAATGCTGTAATCTACACCTCTATCAGCCTGATATAATGCTGTAATCTACACCTCTATTAGCCTGATATAATGCTGTAATCTACACCTCTATTAGCCTGATATAATGCTGTAATCTATTAGCCTGATATAATGCTGTAATCTACACCTCTATTAGCCTGATATAATGCTGTAATCTACACCTCTATTAGCCTGATATAATGCTGTAATCTACACCTCTATTAGCCTGATATAATGCTGTAATCTACACCTCTATCAGCCTGATATAATGCTGTAATCTACACCTCTATTAGCCTGATATAATGTTGTAATCTACACCTCTATTAGCCTGATATAATGCTGTAATCTACACCTCTATTAGCCTGATATAATGCTGTAATCTACACCTCTATTAGCCTGCTATAATGCTGTAATCTACACCTCTATTAGCCTGATATAATGCTGTAATCTACACCTCTATTAGCCTGATATAATGCTGTAATCTACACCTCTACTAGCCTGATATAATGCTGTAATCTACACCTCTATTAGCCTGATATAATGCTGTAATCTACACCTCTATTAGCCTGATATAATGCTGTAATCTACACCTCTATTAGCCTGATATAATGCTGTAATCTACACCTCTATTAGCCTGATATAATGCTGTAATCTACACCTCTATTAGCCTGATATAATGCTGTAATCTACACCTCTATTAGCCTGATATAATGCTGTAATCTACACCTCTATTAGCCTGATATAATGCTGTAATCTACACCTCTATTAGCCTGATATAATGCTGTAATCTACACCTCTATTAGCCTGATATAATGCTGTAATCTACACCTCTATTAGCCTGATATAATGCTGTAATCTACACCTCTATTAGCCTGATATAATGCTGTAATCTACACCTCTATTAGCCTGCTGTAATCTACACCTCTATCAGCCTGATATAATGCTGTAATCTACACCTCTATTAGCCTGATATAATGCTGTAATCTACACCTCTATTAGCCTGATATAATGCTGTAATCTACACCTCTATTAGCCTGATATAATGCTGTAATCTACACCTCTATTAGCCTGATATAATGCTGTAATCTACACCTCTATTAGCCTGATATAATGCTGTAATCTATCAGCCTGATATAATGCTGTAATCTATTAGCCTGATATAATGCTGTAATCTACACCTCTATTAGCCTGATATAATGCTGTAATCTACACCTCTATTAGCCTGATATAATGCTGTAATCTATTAGCCTGATATAATGCTGTAATCTACACCTCTATTAGCCTGATATAATGCTGTAATCTACACCTCTATCAGCCTGATATAATGCTGTAATCTACACCTCTATTAGCCTGATATAATGCTGTAATCTACACCTCTATTAGCCTGATATAATGCTGTAATCTACACCTCTATTAGCCTGATATAATGCTGTAATCTACACCTCTATTAGCCTGATATAATGCTGTAATCTACACCTCTATTAGCCTGATATAATGCTGTAATCTACACCTCTATTAGCCTGATATAATGCTGTAATCTACACCTCTATTAGCCTGATATAATGCTGTAATCTACACCTCTATTAGCCTGATATAATGCTGTAATCTACACCTCTATTAGCCTGATATAATGCTGTAATCTACACCTCTATTAGCCTGATATAATGCTGTAATCTACACCTCTATTAGCCTGATATAATGCTGTAATCTACACCTCTATTAGCCTGATATAATGCTGTAATCTACACCTCTATCAGCCTGATATAATGCTGTAATCTACACCTCTATTAGCCTGATATAATGCTGTAATCTACACCTCTATTAGCCTGATATAATGCTGTAATCTACACCTCTATTAGCCTGATATAATGCTGTAATCTACACCTCTATTAGCCTGATATAATGCTGTAATCTACACCTCTATTAGCCTGATATAATGCTGTAATCTATTAGCCTGATATAATGCTGTAATCTACACCTCTATTAGCCTGATATAATGCTGTAATCTACACCTCTATTAGCCTGATATAATGTTGTAATCTACACCTCTATTAGCCTGATATAATGCTGTAATCTACACCTCTATTAGCCTGCTGTAATCTACACCTCTATTAGCCTGCTGTAATCTACACCTCTATTAGCCTGATATAATGCTGTAATCTACACCTCTATTAGCCTGATATAATGCTGTAATCTACACCTCTATCAGCCTGATATAATGCTGTAATCTACACCTCTATTAGCCTGATATAATGTTGTAATCTACACCTCTATTAGCCTGATATAATGCTGTAATCTACACCTCTATTAGCCTGCTGTAATCTACACCTCTATTAGCCTGCTGTAATCTACACCTCTATTAGCCTGATATAATGCTGTAATCTACACCTCTATTAGCCTGATATAATGCTGTAATCTACACCTCTATCAGCCTGATATAATGCTGTAATCTACACCTCTATTAGCCTGATATAATGCTGTAATCTACACCTCTATTAGCCTGATATAATGCTGTAATCTACACCTCTATTAGCCTGATATAATGCTGTAATCTACACCTCTACTAGCCTGATATAATGCTGTAATCTACACCTCTATCAGCCTGATATAATGCTGTAATCTACACCTCTATTAGCCTGATATAATGCTGTAATCTACACCTCTATTAGCCTGATATAATGCTGTAATCTACACCTCTATTAGCCTGATATAATGCTGTAATCTACACCTCTATTAGCCTGATATAATGCTGTAATCTACACCTCTACTAGCCTGTTATAATGCTGTAATCTACACCTCTACTAGCCTGTTATAATGCTGTAATCTACACCTCTATTAGCCTGATATAATGCTGTAATCTACACCTCTATTAGCCTGATATAATGCTGTAATCTATTAGCCTGATATAATGATGTAATCTACACCTCTATTAGCCTGATATAATGCTGTAATCTACACCTCTATTAGCCTGATATAATGCTGTAATCTACACCTCTATTAGCCTGATATAATGCTGTAATCTACACCTCTATTAGCCTGATATAATGCTGTAATCTACACCTCTATTAGCCTGATATAATGCTGTAATCTACACCTCTATTAGCCTGATATAATGCTGTAATCTACACCTCTATTAGCCTGATATAATGCTGTAATCTACACCTCTATTAGCCTGATATAATGTTGTAATCTACACCTCTATTAGCCTGATATAATGCTGTAATCTACACCTCTATTAGCCTGATATAATGCTGTAATCTACACCTCTATTAGCCTGATATAATGCTGTAATCTACACCTCTATTAGCCTGATATAATGCTGTAATCTACACCTCTATTAGCCTGATATAATGCTGTAATCTACACCTCTATTAGCCTGATATAATGCTGTAATCTACACCTCTATTAGCCTGATATAATGCTGTAATCTACACCTCTATTAGCCTGATATAATGCTGTAATCTACACCTCTATTAGCCTGATATAATGCTGTAATCTACACCTCTATTAGCCTGATATAATGCTGTAATCTACACCTCTATTAGCCTGATATAATGCTGTAATCTACACCTCTATTAGCCTGATATAATGCTGTAATCTACACCTCTACTAGCCTGATATAATGCTGTAATCTACACCTCTATTAGCCTGATATAATGCTGTAATCTACACCTCTATTAGCCTGATATAATGCTGTAATCTACACCTCTATTAGCCTGATATAATGCTGTAATCTACACCTCTATTAGCCTGATATAATGCTGTAATCTACACCTCTATCAGCCTGATATAATGCTGTAATCTACACCTCTATTAGCCTGATATAATGCTGTAATCTACACCTCTATTAGCCTGATATAATGCTGTAATCTACACCTCTATTAGCCTGATATAATGCTGTAATCTACACCTCTATTAGCCTGATATAATGCTGTAATCTACACCTCTATTAGCCTGATATAATGCTGTAATCTACACCTCTATTAGCCTGATATAATGCTGTAATCTACACCTCTATTAGCCTGATATAATGCTGTAATCTACACCTCTATTAGCCTGATATAATGCTGTAATCTACACCTCTATTAGCCTGATATAATGCTGTAATCTACACCTCTATTAGCCTGATATAATGCTGTAATCTACACCTCTATTAGCCTGATATAATGCTGTAATCTACACCTCTATTAGCCTGATATAATGCTGTAATCTACACCTCTATTAGCCTGATATAATGCTGTAATCTACACCTCTATTAGCCTGATATAATGCTGTAATCTACACCTCTATTAGCCTGATATAATGCTGTAATCTACACCTCTATTAGCCTGATATAATGCTGTAATCTACACCTCTATTAGCCTGCTATAATGCTGTAATCTACACCTCTATTAGCCTGCTATAATGCTGTAATCTACACCTCTATTAGCCTGATATAATGCTGTAATCTACACCTCTATTAGCCTGATATAATGCTGTAATCTACACCTCTATTAGCCTGATATAATGCTGTAATCTACACCTCTATTAGCCTGATATAATGCTGTAATCTACACCTCTATTAGCCTGATATAATGCTGTAATCTACACCTCTATTAGCCTGATATAATGCTGTAATCTACACCTCTATTAGCCTGATATAATGCTGTAATCTATTAGCCTGATATAATGCTGTAATCTACACCTCTATCAGCCTGATATAATGCTGTAATCTACACCTCTATTAGCCTGATATAATGCTGTAATCTACACCTCTATTAGCCTGATATAATGCTGTAATCTACACCTCTATTAGCCTGATATAATGCTGTAATCTACACCTCTATTAGCCTGATATAATGCTGTAATCTACACCTCTATTAGCCTGATATAATGCTGTAATCTACACCTCTATCAGCCTGATATAATGCTGTAATCTACACCTCTATTAGCCTGATATAATGCTGTAATCTACACCTCTATTAGCCTGATATAATGCTGTAATCTACACCTCTATTAGCCTGATATAATGCTGTAATCTACACCTCTATTAGCCTGATATAATGCTGTAATCTACACCTCTATTAGCCTGATATAATGCTGTAATCTACACCTCTATTAGCCTGATATAATGCTGTAATCTACACCTCTATTAGCCTGATATAATGCTGTAATCTACACCTCTATTAGCCTGATATAATGCTGTAATCTACACCTCTATTAGCCTGCTGTAATCTACACCTCTATTAGCCTGATATAATGCTGTAATCTACACCTCTATTAGCCTGATATAATGCTGTAATCTACACCTCTATTAGCCTGATATAATGCTGTAATCTACACCTCTATTAGCCTGATATAATGCTGTAATCTACACCTCTATTAGCCTGATATAATGCTGTAATCTACACCTCTATTAGCCTGATATAATGCTGTAATCTACACCTCTATTAGCCTGATATAATGCTGTAATCTACACCTCTATTAGCCTGATATAATGCTGTAATCTACACCTCTATTAGCCTGATATAATGCTGTAATCTACACCTCTATTAGCCTGATATAATGCTGTAATCTACACCTCTATTAGCCTGATATAATGCTGTAATCTACACCTCTATTAGCCTGCTATAATGCTGTAATCTACACCTCTATTAGCCTGCTATAATGCTGTAATCTACACCTCTATTAGCCTGATATAATGCTGTAATCTACACCTCTATTAGCCTGATATAATGCTGTAATCTACACCTCTATTAGCCTGATATAATGCTGTAATCTACACCTCTATTAGCCTGATATAATGCTGTAATCTACACCTCTATTAGCCTGATATAATGCTGTAATCTACACCTCTATTAGCCTGCTGTAATCTACACCTCTATTAGCCTGATATAATGCTGTAATCTACACCTCTATTAGCCTGATATAATGCTGTAATCTACACCTCTATTAGCCTGCTGTAATCTACACCTCTATTAGCCTGATATAATGCTGTAATCTACACCTCTATTAGCCTGATATAATGCTGTAATCTACACCTCTATCAGCCTGATATAATGCTGTAATCTACACCTCTATTATCCTGCTGTAATCTACACCTCTATTAGCCTGATATAATGCTGTAATCTACACCTCTATTAGCCTGATATAATGCTGTAATCTACACCTCTATTAGCCTGATATAATGCTGTAATCTACACCTCTATTAGCCTGATATAATGCTGTAATCTACACCTCTATTAGCCTGATATAATGCTGTAATCTACACCTCTATTAGCCTGATATAATGCTGTAATCTACACCTCTATTAGCCTGATATAATGCTGTAATCTACACCTCTATTAGCCTGATATAATGCTGTAATCTACACCTCTATTAGCCTGATATAATGCTGTAATCTACACCTCTATTAGCCTGATATAATGCTGTAATCTACACCTCTATTAGCCTGATATAATGCTGTAATCTACACCTCTATTAGCCTGATATAATGCTGTAATCTACACCTCTATTAGCCTGATATAATGCTGTAATCTACACCTCTATTAGCCTGATATAATGCTGTAATCTACACCTCTATTAGCCTGATATAATGCTGTAATCTACACCTCTATTAGCCTGATATAATGCTGTAATCTACACCTCTATTAGCCTGATATAATGCTGTAATCTACACCTCTATTAGCCTGATATAATGCTGTAATCTACACCTCTATTAGCCTGATATAATGCTGTAATCTACACCTCTATTAGCCTGATATAATGCTGTAATCTACACCTCTATTAGCCTGATATAATGCTGTAATCTACACCTCTATTAGCCTGCTGTAATCTACACCTCTATTAGCCTGCTGTAATCTACACCTCTATTAGCCTGATATAATGCTGTAATCTACACCTCTATTAGCCTGATATAATGCTGTAATCTACACCTCTATTAGCCTGATATAATGCTGTAATCTACACCTCTATTAGCCTGATATAATGCTGTAATCTACACCTCTATTAGCCTGATATAATGCTGTAATCTACACCTCTATTAGCCTGATATAATGCTGTAATCTACACCTCTATTAGCCTGATATAATGCTGTAATCTACACCTCTATTAGCCTGATATAATGCTGTAATCTACACCTCTATTAGCCTGATATAATGCTGTAATCTACACCTCTATTAGCCTGATATAATGCTGTAATCTACACCTCTATTAGCCTGATATAATGCTGTAATCTACACCTCTATTAGCCTGATATAATGCTGTAATCTACACCTCTATTAGCCTGATATAATGCTGTAATCTACACCTCTATTAGCCTGATATAATGCTGTAATCTACACCTCTATTAGCCTGATATAATGCTGTAATCTACACCTCTATTAGCCTGATATAATGCTGTAATCTACACCTCTATTAGCCTGATATATGCTGTAATCTACACCTCTATTAGCCTGATATAATGCTGTAATCTACACCTCTATTAGCCTGATATAATGCTGTAATCTACACCTCTATTAGCCTGCTGTAATCTACACCTCTATTAGCCTGATATAATGCTGTAATCTACACCTCTATTAGCCTGATATAATGCTGTAATCTACACCTCTATTAGCCTGATATAATGCTGTAATCTACACCTCTATTAGCCTGATATAATGCTGTAATCTACACCTCTATTAGCCTGATATAATGCTGTAATCTACACCTCTATTAGCCTGATATAATGCTGTAATCTATACCTCTATTAGCCTGATATAATGCTGTAATCTACACCTCTATTAGCCTGATATAATGCTGTAATCTACACCTCTATTAGCCTGCTGTAATCTACACCTCTATTAGCCTGATATAATGCTGTAATCTACACCTCTATTAGCCTGATATAATGCTGTAATCTACACCTCTATTAGCCTGATATAATGCTGTAATCTACACCTCTATTAGCCTGATATAATGCTGTAATCTACACCTCTATTAGCCTGATATAATGCTGTAATCTATACCTCTATTAGCCTGATATAATGCTGTAATCTACACCTCTATTAGCCTGATATAATGCTGTAATCTACACCTCTATCAGCCTGCTGTAATCTACACCTCTATTAGCCTGATATAATGCTGTAATCTACACCTCTATTAGCCTGATATAATGCTGTAATCTACACCTCTATTAGCCTGATATAATGCTGTAATCTACACCTCTATCTAGCCTGATATAATGCTGTAATCTACACCTCTATCAGCCTGATATAATGCTGTAATCTACACCTCTACTAGCCTGATATAATGCTGTAATCTACACCTCTATTAGCCTGATATAATGCTGTAATCTACACCTCTATTAGCCTGATATAATGCTGTAATCTACACCTCTATTAGCCTGATATAATGCTGTAATCTACACCTCTATCAGCCTGATATAATGCTGTAATCTACACCTCTATTATCCTGCTGTAATCTACACCTCTATTAGCCTGATATAATGCTGTAATCTACACCTCTATTAGCCTGATATAATGCTGTAATCTACACCTCTATTAGCCTGATATAATGCTGTAATCTACACCTCTATTAGCCTGATATAATGCTGTAATCTACACCTCTATTAGCCTGATATAATGCTGTAATCTACACCTCTATTAGCCTGATATAATGCTGTAATCTACACCTCTATTAGCCTGATATAATGCTGTAATCTACACCTCTATTAGCCTGATATAATGCTGTAATCTACACCTCTATTAGCCTGATATAATGCTGTAATCTACACCTCTATTAGCCTGATATAATGCTGTAATCTACACCTCTATTAGCCTGATATAATGCTGTAATCTACACCTCTATTAGCCTGATATAATGCTGTAATCTACACCTCTATTAGCCTGATATAATGCTGTAATCTACACCTCTATTAGCCTGATATAATGCTGTAATCTACACCTCTATTAGCCTGATATAATGCTGTAATCTACACCTCTATTAGCCTGATATAATGCTGTAATCTACACCTCTATTAGCCTGATATAATGCTGTAATCTACACCTCTATTAGCCTGATATAATGCTGTAATCTACACCTCTATTAGCCTGATATAATGCTGTAATCTACACCTCTATTAGCCTGATATAATGCTGTAATCTACACCTCTATTAGCCTGATATAATGCTGTAATCTACACCTCTATTAGCCCTGTATCTACACCTCTATTAGCCTGCTGTAATCTACACCTCTATTAGCCTGATATAATGCTGTAATCTACACCTCTACTAGCCTGATATAATGCTGTAATCTACACCTCTATTAGCCTGATATAATGCTGTAATCTACACCTCTATTAGCCTGATATAATGCTGTAATCTACACCTCTATTAGCCTGATATAATGCTGTAATCTACACCTCTATTAGCCTGATATAATGCTGTAATCTACACCTCTATTAGCCTGATATAATGCTATAATCTACACCTCTATTAGCCTGATATAATGCTGTAATCTACACCTCTATTAGCCTGATATAATGCTGTAATCTACACCTCTATTAGCCTGATATAATGCTGTAATCTACACCTCTATTAGCCTGATATAATGCTGTAATCTACACCTCTATTAGCCTGATATAATGCTGTAATCTACACCTCTATTAGCCTGATATAATGCTGTAATCTACACCTCTATTAGCCTGATATAATGCTGTAATCTACACCTCTATTAGCCTGATATAATGCTGTAATCTACACCTCTATTAGCCTGATATAATGCTGTAATCTACACCTCTATTAGCCTGATATAATGCTGTAATCTACACCTCTATTAGCCTGCTGTAATCTACACCTCTATTAGCCTGATATAATGCTGTAATCTACACCTCTATTAGCCTGATATAATGCTGTAATCTACACCTCTATTAGCCTGACTGTAATCTACACCTCTATTAGCCTGATATAATGCTGTAATCTACACCTCTATTAGCCTGATATAATGCTGTAATCTACACCTCTATTAGCCTGATATAATGCTGTAATCTACACCTCTATTAGCCTGATATAATGCTGTAATCTACACCTCTATTAGCCTGATATAATGCTGTAATCTACACCTCTATTAGCCTGATATAATGCTGTAATCTATACCTCTATTAGCCTGATATAATGCTGTAATCTACACCTCTATTAGCCTGATATAATGCTGTAATCTACACCTCTATTAGCCTGCTGTAATCTACACCTCTATTAGCCTGATATAATGCTGTAATCTACACCTCTATTAGCCTGATATAATGCTGTAATCTACACCTCTATTAGCCTGATATAATGCTGTAATCTACACCTCTATTAGCCTGATATAATGCTGTAATCTACACCTCTATTAGCCTGATATAATGCTGTAATCTATACCTCTATTAGCCTGATATAATGCTGTAATCTACACCTCTATTAGCCTGATATAATGCTGTAATCTACACCTCTATCAGCCTGCTGTAATCTACACCTCTATTAGCCTGATATAATGCTGTAATCTACACCTCTATTAGCCTGATATAATGCTGTAATCTACACCTCTATTAGCCTGCTGTAATCTACACCTCTATCAGCCTGATATAATGCTGTAATCTACACCTCTACTAGCCTGATATAATGCTGTAATCTACACCTCTATCAGCCTGATATAATGCTGTAATCTACACCTCTATTAGCCTGATATAATGCTGTAATCTACACCTCTATTAGCCTGATATAATGCTGTAATCTACACCTCTATTAGCCTGATATAATGCTGTAATCTACACCTCTATTAGCCTGATATAATGCTGTAATCTACACCTCTATTAGCCTGATATAATGCTGTAATCTACACCTCTATTAGCCTGATATAATGCTGTAATCTACACCTCTATTAGCCTGATATAATGCTGTAATCTACACCTCTATTAGCCTGATATAATGCTGTAATCTACACCTCTATTAGCCTGATATAATGCTGTAATCTACACCTCTATTAGCCTGATATAATGCTGTAATCTACACCTCTATTAGCCTGATATAATGCTGTAATCTACACCTCTATTAGCCTGATATAATGCTGTAATCTACACCTCTATTAGCCTGATATAATGCTGTAATCTACACCTCTATTAGCCTGATATAATGCTGTAATCTACACCTCTATTAGCCTGCTGTAATCTACACCTCTATTCAGCCTGATATAATGCTGTAATCTACACCTCTATTAGCCTGATATAATGCTGTAATCTACACCTCTATTAGCCTGATATAATGCTGTAATCTACACCTCTATTAGCCTGATATAATGCTGTAATCTACACCTCTATTAGCCTGCTGTAATCTACACCTCTATTAGCCTGATATAATGCTGTAATCTACACCTCTATTAGCCTGATATAATGCTGTAATCTACACCTCTATTAGCCTGATATAATGCTGTAATCTACACCTCTATTAGCCTGATATAATGCTGTAATCTACACCTCTACTAGCCTGATATAATGCTGTAATCTACACCTCTATTAGCCTGCTGTAATCTACACCTCTATTAGCCTGATATAATGCTGTAATCTACACCTCTATTAGCCTGATATAATGCTGTAATCTACACCTCTATTAGCCTGCTGTAATCTACACCTCTATTAGCCTGATATAATGCTGTAATCTACACCTCTATTAGCCTGATATAATGCTGTAATCTACACCTCTATTAGCCTGCTGTAATCTACACCTCTATTAGCCTGATATAATGCTGTAATCTACACCTCTATTAGCCTGATATAATGCTGTAATCTACACCTCTATTAGCCTGATATAATGCTGTAATCTACACCTCTATTAGCCTGATATAATGCTGTAATCTACACCTCTATTAGCCTGCTGTAATCTACACCTCTATTAGCCTGATATAATGCTGTAATCTACACCTCTATTAGCCTGATATAATGCCTGATATAATGCTGTAATCTACACCTCTATTAGCCTGATATAATGCTGTAATCTACACCTCTATTAGCCTGCTGTAATCTACACCTCTATTAGCCTGATATAATGCTGTAATCTACACCTCTATTAGCCTGATATAATGCTGTAATCTACACCTCTATTAGCCTGATATAATGCTGTAATCTACACCTCTATTAGCCTGATATAATGCTGTAATCTACACCTCTATTAGCCTGATATAATGCTGTAATCTACACCTCTATTAGCCTGATATAATGCTGTAATCTACACCTCTATTAGCCTGATATAATGCTGTAATCTACACCTCTATTAGCCTGCTGTAATCTACACCTCTATAAGCCTGATATAATGCTGTAATCTACACCTCTATTAGCCTGATATAATGCTGTAATCTACACCTCTATTAGCCTGATGTAATCTACACCTCTATTAGCCTGATATAATGCTGTAATCTACACCTCTATTAGCCTGATATAATGCTGTAATCTACACCTCTATTAGCCTGATATAATGCTGTAATCTACACCTCTATTAGCCTGATATAATGCTGTAATCTACACCTCTATTAGCCTGCTGTAATCTACACCTCTATTAGCCTGATATAATGCTGTAATCTACACCTCTATTAGCCTGATATAATGCTGTAATCTACACCTCTATTAGCCTGATATAATGCTGTAATCTACACCTCTATTAGCCTGATATAATGCTGTAATCTACACCTCTATTAGCCTGATATAATGCTGTAATCTACACCTCTATTAGCCTGATATAATGCTGTAATCTACACCTCTATTAGCCTGATATAATGCTGTAATCTACACCTCTATTAGCCTGATATAATGCTGTAATCTACACCTCTATTAGCCTGATATAATGCTGTAATCTACACCTCTATTAGCCTGATATAATGCTGTAATCTACACCTCTATTAGCCTGATATAATGCTGTAATCTACACCTCTATTAGCCTGATATAATGCTGTAATCTACACCTCTATTAGCCTGATATAATGCTGTAATCTACACCTCTATTAGCCTGATATAATGCTGTAATCTACACCTCTATTAGCCTGAATGCTGTAATCTACACCTCTATAGCCTGATATAATGCTGTAATCTACACCTCTACTAGCCTGATATAATGCTGTAATCTACACCTCTATTAGCCTACTGTAATCTACACCTCTATTAGCCTGATATAATGCTGTAATCTACACCTCTATTAGCCTGATATAATGCTGTAATCTACACCTCTATTAGCCTGATATAATGCTGTAATCTACACCTCTATCAGCCTGATATAATGCTGTAATCTACACCTCTACTAGCCTGATATAATGCTGTAATCTACACCTCTATTAGCCTGATATAATGCTGTAATCTACACCTCTATTAGCCTGATATAATGCTGTAATCTACACCTCTATTAGCCTGATATAATGCTGTAATCTACACCTCTATTAGCCTGATATAATGCTGTAATCTACACCTCTATTAGCCTGATATAATGCTGTAATCTACACCTCTATTAGCCTGATATAATGCTGTAATCTACACCTCTATTAGCCTGATATAATGCTGTAATCTACACCTCTATTAGCCTGATATAATGCTGTAATCTACACCTCTATCAGCCTGATATAATGCTGTAATCTACACCTCTATTAGCCTGATATAATGCTGTAATCTACACCTCTATTCAGCCTAGCTGTAATCTACACCTCTATTAGCCTGATATAATGCTGTAATCTACACCTCTATTAGCCTGATATAATGCTGTAATCTACACCTCTATTAGCCTGATATAATGCTGTAATCTACACCTCTATTAGCCTGATATAATGCTGTAATCTACACCTCTATTAGCCTGATATAATGCTGTAATCTACACCTCTATTAGCCTGATATAATGCTGTAATCTACACCTCTATTAGCCTGATATAATGCTGTAATCTACACCTCTATTAGCCTGATATAATGCTGTAATCTACACCTCTATTAGCCTGATATAATGCTGTAATCTACACCTCTATTAGCCTGATATAATGCTGTAATCTACACCTCTATTAGCCTGATATAATGCTGTAATCTACACCTCTATTAGCCTGATATAATGCTGTAATCTACACCTCTATTAGCCTGATATAATGCTGTAATCTACACCTCTATTAGCCTGATATAATGCTGTAATCTACACCTCTATTAGCCTGATATAATGCTGTAATCTACACCTCTATTAGCCTGATATAATGCTGTAATCTACACCTCTATTAGCCTGATATAATGCTGTAATCTACACCTCTATTAGCCTGATATAATGCTGTAATCTACACCTCTATTAGCCTGATATAATGCTGTAATCTACACCTCTATTAGCCTGATATAATGCTGTAATCTACACCTCTATTAGCCTGATATAATGCTGTAATCTACACCTCTATTAGCCTGATATAATGCTGTAATCTACACCTCTATTAGCCTGATATAATGCTGTAATCTACACCTCTATTAGCCTGATATAATGCTGTAATCTACACCTCTATTAGCCTGATATAATGCTGTAATCTACACCTCTATTAGCCTGATATAATGCTGTAATCTACACCTCTATTAGCCTGATATAATGCTGTAATCTACACCTCTATTAGCCTGATATAATGCTGTAATCTACACCTCTATTAGCCTGATATAATGCTGTAATCTACACCTCTATTAGCCTGATATAATGCTGTAATCTACACCTCTATTAGCCTGATATAATGCTGTAATCTACACCTCTATTAGCCTGATATAATGCTGTAATCTACACCTCTATTAGCCTGATATAATGCTGT
This sequence comes from Salvelinus fontinalis, assembly GCF_029448725.1. NCBI lineage: Eukaryota > Metazoa > Chordata > Actinopteri > Salmoniformes > Salmonidae > Salvelinus > Salvelinus fontinalis. Next base: position 1,895,864 of record NC_074704.1, read on the forward strand.
AATCTACACCTCTATTAGCCTGATATAATGCTGTAATCTACACCTCTATTAGCCTGATATAATGCTGTAATCTACACCTCTATTAGCCTGATATAATGCTGTAATCTACACCTCTATTAGCCTGATATAATGCTGTAATCTACACCTCTATTAGCCTGATATAATGCTGTAATCTACACCTCTATTAGCCTGATATAATGCTGTAATCTACACCTCTATTAGCCTGATATAATGCTGTAATCTACACCTCTATTAGCCTGATATAATGCTGTAATCTACACCTCTATTAGCCTGATATAATGCTGTAATCTACACCTCTATTAGCCTGATATAATGCTGTAATCTACACCTCTATTAGCCTGATATAATGCTGTAATCTACACCTCTATTAGCCTGATATAATGCTGTAATCTACACCTCTATTAGCCTGATATAATGCTGTAATCTACACCTCTATTAGCCTGATATAATGCTGTAATCTACACCTCTATTAGCCTGATATAATGCTGTAATCTACACCTCTATTAGCCTGATATAATGCTGTAATCTACACCTCTATTAGCCTGATATAATGCTGTAATCTACACCTCTATTAGCCTGATATAATGCTGTAATCTACACCTCTATTAGCCTGATATAATGCTGTAATCTACACCTCTATTAGCCTGATATAATGCTGTAATCTACACCTCTATTAGCCTGATATAATGCTGTAATCTACACCTCTATTAGCCTGATATAATGCTGTAATCTACACCTCTATTAGCCTGATATAATGCTGTAATCTACACCTCTATTAGCCTGATATAATGCTGTAATCTACACCTCTATTAGCCTGATATAATGCTGTAATCTACACCTCTATTAGCCTGATATAATGCTGTAATCTACACCTCTATTAGCCTGATATAATGCTGTAATCTACACCTCTATTAGCCTGATATAATGCTGTAATCTACACCTCTATTAGCCTGATATAATGCTGTAATCTACACCTCTATTAGCCTGATATAATGCTGTAATCTACACCTCTATTAGCCTGATATAATGCTGTAATCTACACCTCTATTAGCCTGATATAATGCTGTAATCTACACCTCTATTAGCCTGATATAATGCTGTAATCTACACCTCTATTAGCCTGATATAATGCTGTAATCTACACCTCTATTAGCCTGATATAATGCTGTAATCTACACCTCTATTAGCCTGATATAATGCTGTAATCTACACCTCTATTAGCCTGATATAATGCTGTAATCTACACCTCTATTAGCCTGATATAATGCTGTAATCTACACCTCTATTAGCCTGATATAATGCTGTAATCTACACCTCTATTAGCCTGATATAATGCTGTAATCTACACCTCTATTAGCCTGATATAATGCTGTAATCTACACCTCTATTAGCCTGATATAATGCTGTAATCTACACCTCTATTAGCCTGATATAATGCTGTAATCTACACCTCTATTAGCCTGATATAATGCTGTAATCTACACCTCTATTAGCCTGATATAATGCTGTAATCTACACCTCTATTAGCCTGATATAATGCTGTAATCTACACCTCTATTAGCCTGATATAATGCTGTAATCTACACCTCTATTAGCCTGATATAATGCTGTAATCTACACCTCTATTAGCCTGATATAATGCTGTAATCTACACCTCTATTAGCCTGATATAATGCTGTAATCTACACCTCTATTAGCCTGATATAATGCTGTAATCTACACCTCTATTAGCCTGATATAATGCTGTAATCTACACCTCTATTAGCCTGATATAATGCTGTAATCTACACCTCTATTAGCCTGATATAATGCTGTAATCTACACCTCTATTAGCCTGATATAATGCTGTAATCTACACCTCTATTAGCCTGATATAATGCTGTAATCTACACCTCTATTAGCCTGATATAATGCTGTAATCTACACCTCTATTAGCCTGATATAATGCTGTAATCTACACCTCTATTAGCCTGATATAATGCTGTAATCTACACCTCTATTAGCCTGATATAATGCTGTAATCTACACCTCTATTAGCCTGATATAATGCTGTAATCTACACCTCTATTAGCCTGATATAATGCTGTAATCTACACCTCTATTAGCCTGATATAATGCTGTAATCTACACCTCTATTAGCCTGATATAATGCTGTAATCTACACCTCTATTAGCCTGATATAATGCTGTAATCTACACCTCTATTAGCCTGATATAATGCTGTAATCTACACCTCTATTAGCCTGATATAATGCTGTAATCTACACCTCTATTAGCCTGATATAATGCTGTAATCTACACCTCTATTAGCCTGATATAATGCTGTAATCTACACCTCTATTAGCCTGATATAATGCTGTAATCTACACCTCTATTAGCCTGATATAATGCTGTAATCTACACCTCTATTAGCCTGATATAATGCTGTAATCTACACCTCTATTAGCCTGATATAATGCTGTAATCTACACCTCTATTAGCCTGATATAATGCTGTAATCTACACCTCTATTAGCCTGATATAATGCTGTAATCTACACCTCTATTAGCCTGATATAATGCTGTAATCTACACCTCTATTAGCCTGATATAATGCTGTAATCTACACCTCTATTAGCCTGATATAATGCTGTAATCTACACCTCTATTAGCCTGATATAATGCTGTAATCTACACCTCTATTAGCCTGATATAATGCTGTAATCTACACCTCTATTAGCCTGATATAATGCTGTAATCTACACCTCTATTAGCCTGATATAATGCTGTAATCTACACCTCTATTAGCCTGATATAATGCTGTAATCTACACCTCTATTAGCCTGATATAATGCTGTAATCTACACCTCTATTAGCCTGATATAATGCTGTAATCTACACCTCTATTAGCCTGATATAATGCTGTAATCTACACCTCTATTAGCCTGATATAATGCTGTAATCTACACCTCTATTAGCCTGATATAATGCTGTAATCTACACCTCTATTAGCCTGATATAATGCTGTAATCTACACCTCTATTAGCCTGATATAATGCTGTAATCTACACCTCTATTAGCCTGATATAATGCTGTAATCTACACCTCTATTAGCCTGATATAATGCTGTAATCTACACCTCTATTAGCCTGATATAATGCTGTAATCTACACCTCTATTAGCCTGATATAATGCTGTAATCTACACCTCTATTAGCCTGATATAATGCTGTAATCTACACCTCTATTAGCCTGATATAATGCTGTAATCTACACCTCTATTAGCCTGATATAATGCTGTAATCTACACCTCTATTAGCCTGATATAATGCTGTAATCTACACCTCTATTAGCCTGATATAATGCTGTAATCTACACCTCTATTAGCCTGATATAATGCTGTAATCTACACCTCTATTAGCCTGATATAATGCTGTAATCTACACCTCTATTAGCCTGATATAATGCTGTAATCTACACCTCTATTAGCCTGATATAATGCTGTAATCTACACCTCTATTAGCCTGATATAATGCTGTAATCTACACCTCTATTAGCCTGATATAATGCTGTAATCTACACCTCTATTAGCCTGATATAATGCTGTAATCTACACCTCTATTAGCCTGATATAATGCTGTAATCTACACCTCTATTAGCCTGATATAATGCTGTAATCTACACCTCTATTAGCCTGATATAATGCTGTAATCTACACCTCTATTAGCCTGATATAATGCTGTAATCTACACCTCTATTAGCCTGATATAATGCTGTAATCTACACCTCTATTAGCCTGATATAATGCTGTAATCTACACCTCTATTAGCCTGATATAATGCTGTAATCTACACCTCTATTAGCCTGATATAATGCTGTAATCTACACCTCTATTAGCCTGATATAATGCTGTAATCTACACCTCTATTAGCCTGATATAATGCTGTAATCTACACCTCTATTAGCCTGATATAATGCTGTAATCTACACCTCTATTAGCCTGATATAATGCTGTAATCTACACCTCTATTAGCCTGATATAATGCTGTAATCTACACCTCTATTAGCCTGATATAATGCTGTAATCTACACCTCTATTAGCCTGATATAATGCTGTAATCTACACCTCTATTAGCCTGATATAATGCTGTAATCTACACCTCTATTAGCCTGATATAATGCTGTAATCTACACCTCTATTAGCCTGATATAATGCTGTAATCTACACCTCTATTAGCCTGATATAATGCTGTAATCTACACCTCTATTAGCCTGATATAATGCTGTAATCTACACCTCTATTAGCCTGATATAATGCTGTAATCTACACCTCTATTAGCCTGATATAATGCTGTAATCTACACCTCTATTAGCCTGATATAATGCTGTAATCTACACCTCTATTAGCCTGATATAATGCTGTAATCTACACCTCTATTAGCCTGATATAATGCTGTAATCTACACCTCTATTAGCCTGATATAATGCTGTAATCTACACCTCTATTAGCCTGATATAATGCTGTAATCTACACCTCTATTAGCCTGATATAATGCTGTAATCTACACCTCTATTAGCCTGATATAATGCTGTAATCTACACCTCTATTAGCCTGATATAATGCTGTAATCTACACCTCTATTAGCCTGATATAATGCTGTAATCTACACCTCTATTAGCCTGATATAATGCTGTAATCTACACCTCTATTAGCCTGATATAATGCTGTAATCTACACCTCTATTAGCCTGATATAATGCTGTAATCTACACCTCTATTAGCCTGATATAATGCTGTAATCTACACCTCTATTAGCCTGATATAATGCTGTAATCTACACCTCTATTAGCCTGATATAATGCTGTAATCTACACCTCTATTAGCCTGATATAATGCTGTAATCTACACCTCTATTAGCCTGATATAATGCTGTAATCTACACCTCTATTAGCCTGATATAATGCTGTAATCTACACCTCTATTAGCCTGATATAATGCTGTAATCTACACCTCTATTAGCCTGATATAATGCTGTAATCTACACCTCTATTAGCCTGATATAATGCTGTAATCTACACCTCTATTAGCCTGATATAATGCTGTAATCTACACCTCTATTAGCCTGATATAATGCTGTAATCTACACCTCTATTAGCCTGATATAATGCTGTAATCTACACCTCTATTAGCCTGATATAATGCTGTAATCTACACCTCTATTAGCCTGATATAATGCTGTAATCTACACCTCTATTAGCCTGATATAATGCTGTAATCTACACCTCTATTAGCCTGATATAATGCTGTAATCTACACCTCTATTAGCCTGATATAATGCTGTAATCTACACCTCTATTAGCCTGATATAATGCTGTAATCTACACCTCTATTAGCCTGATATAATGCTGTAATCTACACCTCTATTAGCCTGATTAATGCTGTAATCTACACCTCTATTAGCCTGATATAATGCTGTAATCTACACCTCTATTAGCCTGATATAATGCTGTAATCTACACCTCTATTAGCCTGATATAATGCTGTAATCTACACCTCTATTAGCCTGATATAATGCTGTAATCTACACCTCTATTAGCCTGATATAATGCTGTAATCTACACCTCTATTAGCCTGATATAATGCTGTAATCTACACCTCTATTAGCCTGATATAATGCTGTAATCTACACCTCTATTAGCCTGATATAATGCTGTAATCTACACCTCTATTAGCCTGATATAATGCTGTAATCTACACCTCTATTAGCCTGATATAATGCTGTAATCTACACCTCTATTAGCCTGATATAATGCTGTAATCTACACCTCTATTAGCCTGATATAATGCTGTAATCTACACCTCTATTAGCCTGATATAATGCTGTAATCTACACCTCTATTAGCCTGATATAATGCTGTAATCTACACCTCTATTAGCCTGATATAATGCTGTAATCTACACCTCTATTAGCCTGATATAATGCTGTAATCTACACCTCTATTAGCCTGATATAATGCTGTAATCTACACCTCTATTAGCCTGATATAATGCTGTAATCTACACCTCTATTAGCCTGATATAATGCTGTAATCTACACCTCTATTAGCCTGATATAATGCTGTAATCTACACCTCTATTAGCCTGATATAATGCTGTAATCTACACCTCTATTAGCCTGATATAATGCTGTAATCTACACCTCTATTAGCCTGATATAATGCTGTAATCTACACCTCTATTAGCCTGATATAATGCTGTAATCTACACCTCTATTAGCCTGATATAATGCTGTAATCTACACCTCTATTAGCCTGATATAATGCTGTAATCTACACCTCTATTAGCCTGATATAATGCTGTAATCTACACCTCTATTAGCCTGATATAATGCTGTAATCTACACCTCTATTAGCCTGATATAATGCTGTAATCTACACCTCTATTAGCCTGATATAATGCTGTAATCTACACCTCTATTAGCCTGATATAATGCTGTAATCTACACCTCTATTAGCCTGATATAATGCTGTAATCTACACCTCTATTAGCCTGATATAATGCTGTAATCTACACCTCTATTAGCCTGATATAATGCTGTAATCTACACCTCTATTAGCCTGATATAATGCTGTAATCTACACCTCTATTAGCCTGATATAATGCTGTAATCTACACCTCTATTAGCCTGATATAATGCTGTAATCTACACCTCTATTAGCCTGATATAATGCTGTAATCTACACCTCTATTAGCCTGATATAATGCTGTAATCTACACCTCTATTAGCCTGATATAATGCTGTAATCTACACCTCTATTAGCCTGATATAATGCTGTAATCTACACCTCTATTAGCCTGATATAATGCTGTAATCTACACCTCTATTAGCCTGATATAATGCTGTAATCTACACCTCTATTAGCCTGATATAATGCTGTAATCTACACCTCTATTAGCCTGATATAATGCTGTAATCTACACCTCTATTAGCCTGATATAATGCTGTAATCTACACCTCTATTAGCCTGATATAATGCTGTAATCTACACCTCTATTAGCCTGATATAATGCTGTAATCTACACCTCTATTAGCCTGATATAATGCTGTAATCTACACCTCTATTAGCCTGATATAATGCTGTAATCTACACCTCTATTAGCCTGATATAATGCTGTAATCTACACCTCTATTAGCCTGATATAATGCTGTAATCTACACCTCTATTAGCCTGATATAATGCTGTAATCTACACCTCTATTAGCCTGATATAATGCTGTAATCTACACCTCTATTAGCCTGATATAATGCTGTAATCTACACCTCTATTAGCCTGATATAATGCTGTAATCTACACCTCTATTAGCCTGATATAATGCTGTAATCTACACCTCTATTAGCCTGATATAATGCTGTAATCTACACCTCTATTAGCCTGATATAATGCTGTAATCTACACCTCTATTAGCCTGATATAATGCTGTAATCTACACCTCTATTAGCCTGATATAATGCTGTAATCTACACCTCTATTAGCCTGATATAATGCTGTAATCTACACCTCTATTAGCCTGATATAATGCTGTAATCTACACCTCTATTAGCCTGATATAATGCTGTAATCTACACCTCTATTAGCCTGATATAATGCTGTAATCTACACCTCTATTAGCCTGATATAATGCTGTAATCTACACCTCTATTAGCCTGATATAATGCTGTAATCTACACCTCTATTAGCCTGATATAATGCTGTAATCTACACCTCTATTAGCCTGATATAATGCTGTAATCTACACCTCTATTAGCCTGATAATGCTGTAATCTACACCTCTATTAGCCTGATATAATGCTGTAATCTACACCTCTATTAGCCTGATATAATGCTGTAATCTACACCTCTATTAGCCTGATATAATGCTGTAATCTACACCTCTATTAGCCTGATATAATGCTGTAATCTACACCTCTATTAGCCTGATATAATGCTGTAATCTACACCTCTATTAGCCTGATATAATGCTGTAATCTACACCTCTATTAGCCTGATATAATGCTGTAATCTACACCTCTATTAGCCTGATATAATGCTGTAATCTACACCTCTATTAGCCTGATATAATGCTGTAATCTACACCTCTATTAGCCTGATATAATGCTGTAATCTACACCTCTATTAGCCTGATATAATGCTGTAATCTACACCTCTATTAGCCTGATATAATGCTGTAATCTACACCTCTATTAGCCTGATATAATGCTGTAATCTACACCTCTATTAGCCTGATATAATGCTGTAATCTACACCTCTATTAGCCTGATATAATGCTGTAATCTACACCTCTATTAGCCTGATATAATGCTGTAATCTACACCTCTATTAGCCTGATATAATGCTGTAATCTACACCTCTATTAGCCTGATATAATGCTGTAATCTACACCTCTATTAGCCTGATATAATGCTGTAATCTACACCTCTATTAGCCTGATATAATGCTGTAATCTACACCTCTATTAGCCTGATATAATGCTGTAATCTACACCTCTATTAGCCTGATATAATGCTGTAATCTACACCTCTATTAGCCTGATATAATGCTGTAATCTACACCTCTATTAGCCTGATATAATGCTGTAATCTACACCTCTATTAGCCTGATATAATGCTGTAATCTACACCTCTATTAGCCTGATATAATGCTGTAATCTACACCTCTATTAGCCTGATATAATGCTGTAATCTACACCTCTATTAGCCTGATATAATGCTGTAATCTACACCTCTATTAGCCTGATATAATGCTGTAATCTACACCTCTATTAGCCTGATATAATGCTGTAATCTACACCTCTATTAGCCTGATATAATGCTGTAATCTACACCTCTATTAGCCTGATATAATGCTGTAATCTACACCTCTATTAGCCTGATATAATGCTGTAATCTACACCTCTATTAGCCTGATATAATGCTGTAATCTACACCTCTATTAGCCTGATATAATGCTGTAATCTACACCTCTATTAGCCTGATATAATGCTGTAATCTACACCTCTATTAGCCTGATATAATGCTGTAATCTACACCTCTATTAGCCTGATATAATGCTGTAATCTACACCTCTATTAGCCTGATATAATGCTGTAATCTACACCTCTATTAGCCTGATATAATGCTGTAATCTACACCTCTATTAGCCTGATATAATGCTGTAATCTACACCTCTATTAGCCTGATATAATGCTGTAATCTACACCTCTATTAGCCTGATATAATGCTGTAATCTACACCTCTATTAGCCTGATATAATGCTGTAATCTACACCTCTATTAGCCTTGCTGTAATCTACACCTCTATTAGCCTGATATAATGCTGTAATCTACACCTCTATTAGCCTGATATAATGCTGTAATCTACACCTCTATTAGCCTGATATAATGCTGTAATCTACACCTCTATTAGCCTGATATAATGCTGTAATCTACACCTCTATTAGCCTGATATAATGCTGTAATCTACACCTCTATTAGCCTGATATAATGCTGTAATCTACACCTCTATTAGCCTGATATAATGCTGTAATCTACACCTCTATTAGCCTGATATAATGCTGTAATCTACACCTCTATTAGCCTGATATAATGCTGTAATCTACACCTCTATTAGCCTGATATAATGCTGTAATCTACACCTCTATTAGCCTGATATAATGCTGTAATCTACACCTCTATTAGCCTGATATAATGCTGTAATCTACACCTCTATTAGCCTGATATAATGCTGTAATCTACACCTCTATTAGCCTGATATAATGCTGTAATCTACACCTCTATTAGCCTGATATAATGCTGTAATCTACACCTCTATTAGCCTGATATAATGCTGTAATCTACACCTCTATTAGCCTGATATAATGCTGTAATCTACACCTCTATTAGCCTGATATAATGCTGTAATCTACACCTCTATTAGCCTGATATAATGCTGTAATCTACACCTCTATTAGCCTGATATAATGCTGTAATCTACACCTCTATTAGCCTGATATAATGCTGTAATCTACACCTCTATTAGCCTGATATAATGCTGTAATCTACACCTCTATTAGCCTGATATAATGCTGTAATCTACACCTCTATTAGCCTGATATAATGCTGTAATCTACACCTCTATTAGCCTGATATAATGCTGTAATCTACACCTCTATTAGCCTGATATAATGCTGTAATCTACACCTCTATTAGCCTGATATAATGCTGTAATCTACACCTCTATTAGCCTGATATAATGCTGTAATCTACACCTCTATTAGCCTGATATAATGCTGTAATCTACACCTCTATTAGCCTGCTGTAATCTACACCTCTATTAGCCTGATATAATGCTGTAATCTACACCTCTATTAGCCTGATATAATGCTGTAATCTACACCTCTATTAGCCTGATATAATGCTGTAATCTACACCTCTATTAGCCTGATATAATGCTGTAATCTACACCTCTATTAGCCTGATATAATGCTGTAATCTACACCTCTATTAGCCTGATATAATGCTGTAATCTACACCTCTATTAGCCTGATATAATGCTGTAATCTACACCTCTATTAGCCTGATATAATGCTGTAATCTACACCTCTATTAGCCTGATATAATGCTGTAATCTACACCTCTATTAGCCTGATATAATGCTGTAATCTACACCTCTATTAGCCTGATATAATGCTGTAATCTACACCTCTATTAGCCTGATATAATGCTGTAATCTACACCTCTATTAGCCTGATATAATGCTGTAATCTACACCTCTATTAGCCTGATATAATGCTGTAATCTACACCTCTATTAGCCTGATATAATGCTGTAATCTACACCTCTATTAGCCTGATATAATGCTGTAATCTACACCTCTATTAGCCTGATATAATGCTGTAATCTACACCTCTATTAGCCTGATATAATGCTGTAATCTACACCTCTATTAGCCTGATATAATGCTGTAATCTACACCTCTATTAGCCTGATATAATGCTGTAATCTACACCTCTATTAGCCTGATATAATGCTGTAATCTACACCTCTATTAGCCTGATATAATGCTGTAATCTACACCTCTATTAGCCTGATATAATGCTGTAATCTACACCTCTATTAGCCTGATATAATGCTGTAATCTACACCTCTATTAGCCTGATATAATGCTGTAATCTACACCTCTATTAGCCTGATATAATGCTGTAATCTACACCTCTATTAGCCTGATATAATGCTGTAATCTACACCTCTATTAGCCTGATATAATGCTGTAATCTACACCTCTATTAGCCTGATATAATGCTGTAATCTACACCTCTATTAGCCTGATATAATGCTGTAATCTACACCTCTATTAGCCTGATATAATGCTGTAATCTACACCTCTATTAGCCTGCTGTAATCTACACCTCTATTAGCCTGATATAATGCTGTAATCTACACCTCTATTAGCCTGATATAATGCTGTAATCTACACCTCTATTAGCCTGATAGTGTAATCTACACCTCTATTAGCCTGATATAATGCTGTAATCTACACCTCTATTAGCCTGATATAATGCTGTAATCTACACCTCTATTAGCCTGATATAATGCTGTAATCTACACCTCTATTAGCCTGATATAATGCTGTAATCTACACCTCTATTAGCCTGATATAATGCTGTAATCTACACCTCTATTAGCCTGATATAATGCTGTAATCTACACCTCTATTAGCCTGCTGTAATCTACACCTCTATTAGCCTGATATAATGCTGTAATCTACACCTCTATTAGCCTGATATAATGCTGTAATCTACACCTCTATTAGCCTGATATAATGCTGTAATCTACACCTCTATTAGCCTGATATAATGCTGTAATCTACACCTCTATTAGCCTGATATAATGCTGTAATCTACACCTCTATTAGCCTGATATAATGCTGTAATCTACACCTCTATTAGCCTGATATAATGCTGTAATCTACACCTCTATTAGCCTGATATAATGCTGTAATCTACACCTCTATTAGCCTGATATAATGCTGTAATCTACACCTCTATTAGCCTGATAATGCTGTAATCTACACCTCTATTAGCCTGATATAATGCTGTAATCTACACCTCTATTAGCCTGATATAATGCTGTAATCTACACCTCTATTAGCCTGACTGTAATCTACACCTCTATTAGCCTGATATAATGCTGTAATCTACACCTCTATTAGCCTGATATAATGCTGTAATCTACACCTCTATTAGCCTGATATAATGCTGTAATCTACACCTCTATTAGCCTGATATAATGCTGTAATCTACACCTCTATTAGCCTGATATAATGCTGTAATCTACACCTCTATTAGCCTGATATAATGCTGTAATCTACACCTCTATTAGCCTGATATAATGCTGTAATCTACACCTCTATTAGCCTGATATAATGCTGTAATCTACACCTCTATTAGCCTATGCTGTAATCTACACCTCTATTAGCCTGATATAATGCTGTAATCTACACCTCTATTAGCCTGATATAATGCTGTAATCTACACCTCTATTAGCCTGATATAATGCTGTAATCTACACCTCTATTAGCCTGATATAATGCTGTAATCTACACCTCTATTAGCCTGATATAATGCTGTAATCTACACCTCTATTAGCCTGATATAATGCTGTAATCTACACCTCTATTAGCCTGATATAATGCTGTAATCTACACCTCTATTAGCCTGTGCTGTAATCTACACCTCTATTAGCCTGATATAATGCTGTAATCTACACCTCTATTAGCCTGATATAATGCTGTAATCTACACCTCTATTAGCCTGATATAATGCTGTAATCTACACCTCTATTAGCCTGATATAATGCTGTAATCTACACCTCTATTAGCCTGATATAATGCTGTAATCTACACCTCTATTAGCCTGATATAATGCTGTAATCTACACCTCTATTAGCCTGATATAATGCTGTAATCTACACCTCTATTAGCCTGATATAATGCTGTAATCTACACCTCTATTAGCCTGATATAATGCTGTAATCTACACCTCTATTAGCCTGATATAATGCTGTAATCTACACCTCTATTAGCCTGATATAATGCTGTAATCTACACCTCTATTAGCCTGATATAATGCTGTAATCTACACCTCTATTAGCCTGATATATGCTGTAATCTACACCTCTATTAGCCTGATATAATGCTGTAATCTACACCTCTATTAGCCTGATATAATGCTGTAATCTACACCTCTATTAGCCTGATATAATGCTGTAATCTACACCTCTATTAGCCTGATATAATGCTGTAATCTACACCTCTATTAGCCTGATATAATGCTGTAATCTACACCTCTATTAGCCTGATATAATGCTGTAATCTACACCTCTATTAGCCTGATATAATGCTGTAATCTACACCTCTATTAGCCTGATATAATGCTGTAATCTACACCTCTATTAGCCTGATATAATGCTGTAATCTACACCTCTATTAGCCTGATATAATGCTGTAATCTACACCTCTATTAGCCTGATATAATGCTGTAATCTACACCTCTATTAGCCTGATATAATGCTGTAATCTACACCTCTATTAGCCTGATATAATGCTGTAATCTACACCTCTATTAGCCTGATATAATGCTGTAATCTACACCTCTATTAGCCTGTTATGCTGTAATCTACACCTCTATTAGCCTGATATAATGCTGTAATCTACACCTCTATTAGCCTGATATAATGCTGTAATCTACACCTCTATTAGCCTGATATAATGCTGTAATCTACACCTCTATTAGCCTGATATAATGCTGTAATCTACACCTCTATTAGCCTGCTGTAATCTACACCTCTATTAGCCTGATATAATGCTGTAATCTACACCTCTATTAGCCTGATATAATGCTGTAATCTACACCTCTATTAGCCTGATAATGCTGTAATCTACACCTCTATTAGCCTGATATAATGCTGTAATCTACACCTCTATTAGCCTGATATAATGCTGTAATCTACACCTCTATTAGCCTGATATAATGCTGTAATCTACACCTCTATTAGCCTGATATAATGCTGTAATCTACACCTCTATTAGCCTGATATAATGCTGTAATCTACACCTCTATTAGCCTGATATAATGCTGTAATCTACACCTCTATTAGCCTGATATAATGCTGTAATCTACACCTCTATTAGCCTGATATAATGCTGTAATCTACACCTCTATTAGCCTGATATAATGCTGTAATCTACACCTCTATTAGCCTGATATAATGCTGTAATCTACACCTCTATTAGCCTGATATAATGCTGTAATCTACACCTCTATTAGCCTGATATAATGCTGTAATCTACACCTCTATTAGCCTGATATAATGCTGTAATCTACACCTCTATTAGCCTGATATAATGCTGTAATCTACACCTCTATTAGCCTGTTAATGCTGTAATCTACACCTCTATTAGCCTGATATAATGCTGTAATCTACACCTCTATTAGCCTGATATAATGCTGTAATCTACACCTCTATTAGCCTGATATAATGCTGTAATCTACACCTCTATTAGCCTGATATAATGCTGTAATCTACACCTCTATTAGCCTGATATAATGCTGTAATCTACACCTCTATTAGCCTGATATAATGCTGTAATCTACACCTCTATTAGCCTGATATAATGCTGTAATCTACACCTCTATTAGCCTGAATGCTGTAATCTACACCTCTATTAGCCTGATATAATGCTGTAATCTACACCTCTATTAGCCTGCTGTAATCTACACCTCTATTAGCCTGATATAATGCTGTAATCTACACCTCTATTAGCCTGATATAATGCTGTAATCTACACCTCTATTAGCCTGATATAATGCTGTAATCTACACCTCTATTAGCCTGATATAATGCTGTAATCTACACCTCTATTAGCCTGATATAATGCTGTAATCTACACCTCTATTAGCCTGATATAATGCTGTAATCTACACCTCTATTAGCCTGATATAATGCTGTAATCTACACCTCTATTAGCCTGATATAATGCTGTAATCTACACCTCTATTAGCCTGATATAATGCTGTAATCTACACCTCTATTAGCCTGATATAATGCTGTAATCTACACCTCTATTAGCCTGATATATGCTGTAATCTACACCTCTATTAGCCTGATATAATGCTGTAATCTACACCTCTATTAGCCTGATATAATGCTGTAATCTACACCTCTATTAGCCTGATAATGCTGTAATCTACACCTCTATTAGCCTGATATAATGCTGTAATCTACACCTCTATTAGCCTGATATAATGCTGTAATCTACACCTCTATTAGCCTGATATAATGCTGTAATCTACACCTCTATTAGCCTGATATAATGCTGTAATCTACACCTCTATTAGCCTGATATAATGCTGTAATCTACACCTCTATTAGCCTGATATAATGCTGTAATCTACACCTCTATTAGCCTGATATAATGCTGTAATCTACACCTCTATTAGCCTGATATAATGCTGTAATCTACACCTCTATTAGCCTGATATAATGCTGTAATCTACACCTCTATTAGCCTGATATAATGCTGTAATCTACACCTCTATTAGCCTGATATAATGCTGTAATCTACACCTCTATTAGCCTGATATAATGCTGTAATCTACACCTCTATTAGCCTGATATAATGCTGTAATCTACACCTCTATTAGCCTGATATAATGCTGTAATCTACACCTCTATTAGCCTGATATAATGCTGTAATCTACACCTCTATTAGCCTGATATAATGCTGTAATCTACACCTCTATTAGCCTGATATAATGCTGTAATCTACACCTCTATTAGCCTGATAGCTGTAATCTACACCTCTATTAGCCTGATATAATGCTGTAATCTACACCTCTATTAGCCTGATATAATGCTGTAATCTACACCTCTATTAGCCTGATATAATGCTGTAATCTACACCTCTATTAGCCTGATATAATGCTGTTATCTACACCTCTATTAGCCTGATATAATGCTGTAATCTACACCTCTATTAGCCTGATATAATGCTGTAATCTACACCTCTATTAGCCTGATATAATGCTGTAATCTACACCTCTATTAGCCTGATATAATGCTGTAATCTACACCTCTATTAGCCTGATATAATGCTGTAATCTACACCTCTATTAGCCTGATATAATGCTGTAATCTACACCTCTATTAGCCTGATATAATGCTGTAATCTACACCTCTATTAGCCTGATATAATGCTGTAATCTACACCTCTATTAGCCTGATATAATGCTGTAATCTACACCTCTATTAGCCTGATATAATGCTGTAATCTACACCTCTATTAGCCTGATATAATGCTGTAATCTACACCTCTATTAGCCTGATATAATGCTGTAATCTACACCTCTATTAGCCTGATATAATGCTGTAATCTACACCTCTATTAGCCGAATGCTGTAATCTACACCTCTATTAGCCTGATATAATGCTGTAATCTACACCTCTATTAGCCTGATATAATGCTGTAATCTACACCTCTATTAGCCTGATATAATGCTGTAATCTACACCTCTATTAGCCTGAGCTGTAATCTACACCTCTATTAGCCTGCTGTAATCTACACCTCTATTAGCCTGATATAATGCTGTAATCTACACCTCTATTAGCCTGATATAATGCTGTAATCTACACCTCTATTAGCCTGATATAATGCTGTAATCTACACCTCTATTAGCCTGATATAATGCTGTAATCTACACCTCTATTAGCCTGATATAATGCTGTAATCTACACCTCTATTAGCCTGATATAATGCTGTAATCTACACCTCTATTAGCCTGATATAATGCTGTAATCTACACCTCTATTAGCCTGCTGTAATCTACACCTCTACTAGCCTGATATAATGCTGTAATCTACACCTCTATTAGCCTGCTGTAATCTACACCTCTATTAGCCTGCTGTAATCTACACCTCTATTAGCCTGATATAATGCTGTAATCTACACCTCTATTAGCCTGATATAATGCTGTAATCTACACCTCTATTAGCCTGATATAATGCTGTAATCTACACCTCTATTAGCCTGATATAATGCTGTAATCTACACCTCTATTAGCCTGCTGTAATCTACACCTCTATTAGCCTGATATAATGCTGTAATCTACACCTCTATTAGCCTGATATAATGCTGTAATCTACACCTCTATTAGCCTGCTGTAATCTACACCTCTATTAGCCTGATATAATGCTGTAATCTACACCTCTATTAGCCTGATATAATGCTGTAATCTACACCTCTATTAGCCTGATATAATGCTGTAATCTACACCTCTATTAGCCTGATATAATGCTGTAATCTACACCTCTATTAGCCTGATATAATGCTGTAATCTACACCTCTATTAGCCTGATATAATGCTGTAATCTACACCTCTATTAGCCTGATATAATGCTGTAATCTACACCTCTATTAGCCTGATATAATGCTGTAATCTACACCTCTATTAGCCTGATATAATGCTGTAATCTACACCTCTATTAGCCTGATATAATGCTGTAATCTACACCTCTATTAGCCTGATATAATGCTGTAATCTACACCTCTATTAGCCTGATATAATGCTGTAATCTACACCTCTATTAGCCTGATATAATGCTGTAATCTACACCTCTATTAGCCTGATATAATGCTGTAATCTACACCTCTATTAGCCTGATATAATGCTGTAATCTACACCTCTATTAGCCTGATATAATGCTGTAATCTACACCTCTATTAGCCTGATATAATGCTGTAATCTACACCTCTATTAGCCTGATATAATGCTGTAATCTACACCTCTATTAGCCTGCTGTAATCTACACCTCTATTAGCCTGATATAATGCTGTAATCTACACCTCTATTAGCCTGATATAATGCTGTAATCTACACCTCTATTAGCCTGATATAATGCTGTAATCTACACCTCTATTAGCCTGATATAATGCTGTAATCTACACCTCTATTAGCCTGATATAATGCTGTAATCTACACCTCTATTAGCCTGATATAATGCTGTAATCTACACCTCTATTAGCCTGATATAATGCTGTAATCTACACCTCTATTAGCCTGATATAATGCTGTAATCTACACCTCTATTAGCCTGATATAATGCTGTAATCTACACCTCTATTAGCCTGATATAATGCTGTAATCTACACCTCTATTAGCCTGATATAATGCTGTAATCTACACCTCTATTAGCCTGATATAATGCTGTAATCTACACCTCTATTAGCCTGATATAATGCTGTAATCTACACCTCTATTAGCCTGATATAATGCTGTAATCTACACCTCTATTAGCCTGATATAATGCTGTAATCTACACCTCTATTAGCCTGATATAATGCTGTAATCTACACCTCTATTAGCCTGATATAATGCTGTAATCTACACCTCTATTAGCCTGATATAATGCTGTAATCTACACCTCTATTAGCCTGATATAATGCTGTAATCTACACCTCTATTAGCCTGATATAATGCTGTAATCTACACCTCTATTAGCCTGATATAATGCTGTAATCTACACCTCTATTAGCCTGATATAATGCTGTAATCTACACCTCTATTAGCCTGATATAATGCTGTAATCTACACCTCTATTAGCCTGATATAATGCTGTAATCTACACCTCTATTAGCCTGATATAATGCTGTAATCTACACCTCTATTAGCCTGATATAATGCTGTAATCTACACCTCTATTAGCCTGATATAATGCTGTAATCTACACCTCTATTAGCCTGCTGTAATCTACACCTCTATTAGCCTGATATAATGCTGTAATCTACACCTCTATTAGCCTGATATAATGCTGTAATCTACACCTCTATTAGCCTGATATAATGCTGTAATCTACACCTCTATTAGCCTGATATAATGCTGTAATCTACACCTCTATTAGCCTGATATGCTGTAATCTACACCTCTATTAGCCTGATATAATGCTGTAATCTACACCTCTATTAGCCTGATATAATGCTGTAATCTACACCTCTATTAGCCTGATATAATGCTGTAATCTACACCTCTATTAGCCTGATATAATGCTGTAATCTACACCTCTATTAGCCTGATATAATGCTGTAATCTACACCTCTATTAGCCTGATATAATGCTGTAATCTACACCTCTATTAGCCTGATATAATGCTGTAATCTACACCTCTATTAGCCTGATATAATGCTGTAATCTACACCTCTATTAGCCTGATATAATGCTGTAATCTACACCTCTATTAGCCTGATATAATGCTGTAATCTACACCTCTATTAGCCTGATATAATGCTGTAATCTACACCTCTATTAGCCTGATATAATGCTGTAATCTACACCTCTATTAGCCTGATATAATGCTGTAATCTACACCTCTATTAGCCTGATATAATGCTGTAATCTACACCTCTATTAGCCTGATATAATGCTGTAATCTACACCTCTATTAGCCTGATATAATGCTGTAATCTACACCTCTATTAGCCTGATATAATGCTGTAATCTACACCTCTATTAGCCTGATATAATGCTGTAATCTACACCTCTATTAGCCTGATATAATGCTGTAATCTACACCTCTATTAGCCTGATATAATGCTGTAATCTACACCTCTATTAGCCTGATATAATGCTGTAATCTACACCTCTATTAGCCTGATATAATGCTGTAATCTACACCTCTATTAGCCTGATATAATGCTGTAATCTACACCTCTATTAGCCTGATATAATGCTGTAATCTACACCTCTATTAGCCTGATATAATGCTGTAATCTACACCTCTATTAGCCTGATATAATGCTGTAATCTACACCTCTATTAGCCTGATATAATGCTGTAATCTACACCTCTATTAGCCTGATATAATGCTGTAATCTACACCTCTATTAGCCTGATATAATGCTGTAATCTACACCTCTATTAGCCTGATATAATGCTGTAATCTACACCTCTATTAGCCTGATATAATGCTGTAATCTACACCTCTATTAGCCTGATATAATGCTGTAATCTACACCTCTATTAGCCTGATATAATGCTGTAATCTACACCTCTATTAGCCTGATATAATGCTGTAATCTACACCTCTATTAGCCTGATATAATGCTGTAATCTACACCTCTATTAGCCTGATATAATGCTGTAATCTACACCTCTATTAGCCTGATATAATGCTGTAATCTACACCTCTATTAGCCTGCTGTAATCTACACCTCTATTAGCCTGATATAATGCTGTAATCTACACCTCTATTAGCCTGATATAATGCTGTAATCTACACCTCTATTAGCCTGATATAATGCTGTAATCTACACCTCTATTAGCCTGATATAATGCTGTAATCTACACCTC
Source organism: Salvelinus fontinalis (assembly GCF_029448725.1). Classification (NCBI taxonomy): domain Eukaryota; kingdom Metazoa; phylum Chordata; class Actinopteri; order Salmoniformes; family Salmonidae; genus Salvelinus; species Salvelinus fontinalis. The sequence goes on from NC_074704.1 coordinate 1,916,299, forward strand.
TATTAGCCTGATATAATGCTGTAATCTACACCTCTATTAGCCTGATATAATGCTGTAATCTACACCTCTATTAGCCTGATATAATGCTGTAATCTACACCTCTATTAGCCTGATATAATGCTGTAATCTACACCTCTATTAGCCTGATATAATGCTGTAATCTACACCTCTATTAGCCTGATATAATGCTGTAATCTACACCTCTATTAGCCTGATATAATGCTGTAATCTACACCTCTATTAGCCTGATATAATGCTGTAATCTACACCTCTATTAGCCTGATATAATGCTGTAATCTACACCTCTATTAGCCTGATATAATGCTGTAATCTACACCTCTATTAGCCTGATATAATGCTGTAATCTACACCTCTATTAGCCTGATATAATGCTGTAATCTACACCTCTATTAGCCTGATATAATGCTGTAATCTACACCTCTATTAGCCTGCTGTAATCTACACCTCTATTAGCCTGATATAATGCTGTAATCTACACCTCTATTAGCCTGCTGTAATCTACACCTCTATTAGCCTGATATAATGCTGTAATCTACACCTCTATTAGCCTGATATAATGCTGTAATCTACACCTCTATTAGCCTGCTGTAATCTACACCTCTATTAGCCTGATATAATGCTGTAATCTACACCTCTATTAGCCTGATATAATGCTGTAATCTACACCTCTATTAGCCTGATATAATGCTGTAATCTACACCTCTATTAGCCTGATATAATGCTGTAATCTACACCTCTATTAGCCTGATATAATGCTGTAATCTACACCTCTATTAGCCTGATATAATGCTGTAATCTACACCTCTATTAGCCTGATATAATGCTGTAATCTACACCTCTATTAGCCTGCTGTAATCTACACCTCTACTAGCCTGCTGTAATCTACACCTCTATTAGCCTGATATAATGCTGTAATCTACACCTCTATTAGCCTGCTGTAATCTACACCTCTATTAGCCTGATATAATGCTGTAATCTACACCTCTATTAGCCTGATATAATGCTGTAATCTACACCTCTATTAGCCTGATATAATGCTGTAATCTACACCTCTATTAGCCTGATATAATGCTGTAATCTACACCTCTATTAGCCTGATATAATGCTGTAATCTACACCTCTATTAGCCTGATATAATGCTGTAATCTACACCTCTATTAGCCTGCTGTAATCTACACCTCTATTAGCCTGATATAATGCTGTAATCTACACCTCTATTAGCCTGATATAATGCTGTAATCTACACCTCTATTAGCCTGATATAATGCTGTAATCTACACCTCTATTAGCCTGATATAATGCTGTAATCTACACCTCTATTAGCCTGATATAATGCTGTAATCTACACCTCTATTAGCCTGATATAATGCTGTAATCTACACCTCTATTAGCCTGATATAATGCTGTAATCTACACCTCTATTAGCCTGATATAATGCTGTAATCTACACCTCTATTAGCCTGATATAATGCTGTAATCTACACCTCTATTAGCCTGATATAATGCTGTAATCTACACCTCTATTAGCCTGATATAATGCTGTAATCTACACCTCTATTAGCCTGATATAATGCTGTAATCTATACCTCTATTAGCCTGATATAAAGCTGTAATCTACACCTTGATTAGCCAGATATGTTGTCTGGTGGAAAATTACAAGATTATGTTCTATACTGTTTGTTCATTGAATAGGTGGATCAGTTATTTTCCACACTGTATCTGTTAGGCCTCTGGATTTAAAGCCAATAGCCGATTGGGTGTAACCTTGTGATAAGGCTACATCCTGTCTTCCATACACTGAGGGAGTACCTACATCCTGTCTTCCATACACTGAGGGAGCAGCTACATCCTGTCTTCCATACACTGAGGGAGCAGCTACATCCTGTCTTCCATACACCGAGGGAGCAGCTACATCCTGTCTTCCATACACTGAGGGAGCAGCTACATCCTGTATCCCATACACTGAGGGAGCAGCTACATCCTGTCTCCCATACACTGAGGGAGCAGCTACATCCTGTCTTCCATACACTGAGGGAGCAGCTACATCCTGTCTTCCATACACTGAGGGAGCAGCTACATCCTGTCTTCCATACACTGAGGGAGCAGCTACATCCTGTCTTCCATACACTGAGGGAGCAGCTACATCCTGTCTTCCATACACCGAGGGAGCAGCTACATCCTGTCTCCCATACACTGAGGGAGCAGCTACATCCTGTCTTCCATACACTGAGGGAGCAGCTACATCCTGTCCTCCATACACTGAGGGAGCAGCTACATCCTGTCTTCCATACACTGAGGAGGCAGCTACATCCTGTCTCCCATACACTGAGGAGGCAGCTACATCCTGTCTTCCATACACTGAGGGAGCAGCTACATCCTGTCTTCCATACACTGAGGGAGCAGCTACATCCTGTCTTCCATACACTGAGGAGGCAGCTACATCCTGTCTTCCATACACTGAGGAGGCAGCTACATCCTGTCTTCCATACACCGAGGGAGCAGCTACATCCTGTCTTCCATACACCGATGGAGCAGCTACATCCTGTCTTCCATACACCGAGGGAGCAGCTACATCCTGTCTTCCATACACCGAGGGAGCAGCTACATCCTGTCTTCCATACACTGAGGGAGCAGCTACATCCTGTCTTCCATACACTGAGGGAGCAGCTACATCCTGTCTTCCATACACTGAGGAGGCAGCTACATCCTGTCTTCCATACACTGATGGAGCAGCTACATCCTGTCTTCCATACACTGAGGGAGCAGCTACATCCTGTCTTCCATACACTGAGGGAGCAGCTACATCCTGTCTTCCATACACTGAGGGAGCAGCTACATCCTGTCTTCCATACACTGATGGAGCAGCTACATCCTGTCTTCCATACACTGATGGAGCAGCTACATCCTGTCTCCCATACACTGATGGAGCAGCTACATCCTGTCTTCCATACACTGATGGAGCAGCTACATCCTGTCTTCCATACACTGATGGAGCAGCTACATCCTGTCTTCCATACACTGAGGGAGCAGCTACATCCTGTCTTCCATACACTGATGGAGCAGCTACATCCTGTCTTCCATACACTGAGGGAGTACCTACATCCTGTCTTCCATACACTGATGGAGCAGCTACATCCTGTCTTCCATACACTGATGGAGCAGCTACATCCTGTCTTCCATACACTGAGGAGGCAGCTACATCCTGTCTTCCATACACTGAGGGAGCAGCTACATCCTGAGGGAGTAGCTACATCCTGTCTCCCATACACTGAGGAGGCAGCTACATCCTGTCTTCCATACACTGAGGAGGCAGCTACATCCTGTCTTCCATACTGAAGAGGAAGCTACATCCTGTCTTCCATACACTGAGGAGGCAGCTACATCCTGTCTTCCATACACTGAGGGAGCAGCTACATCCTGTCTTCCATACACTGAGGAGGCAGCTACATCCTGTCTTCCATACACTGAGGGAGCAGCTACATCCTGTCTTCCATACACTGAGGAGGCAGCTACATCCTGTCTTCCATGCACTGAGGAGGCAGCTACATCCTGTCTTCCATACACTGAGGAGGCAGCTACATCCTGTCTTCCATACACTGAGGAGGCAGCTACATCCTGTTTTCCATACACTGAGGAGGCAGCTACATCCTGTCTTCCATACACTGAGGGAGCAGCTACATCCTGTCTTCCATACACTGAGGGTGCAGCTACATCCTGTCTTCCATACACTGAGGAGGCAGCTACATCCTGTCTTCCATACACTGAGGGTGCAGCTACATCCTGTCTTCCATACACTGAGGAGGCAGCTACATCCTGTCTTCCATACACTGAGGGAGCAGCTACATCCTGTCTTCCATACACTGAGGGAGCAGCTACATCATGTCTTCCATACACTGATGGAGCAGCTACATCCTGTCGTCCATACACTGAGGGAGCAGCTACATCCTGTCTTCCATACACTGAGGAGGCAGCTACATCCTGTCTTCCATACACTGAGGGAGCAGCTACATCCTGTCTTCCATACACTGAGGAGGCAGCTACATCCTGTCTTCCATGCACTGAGGAGGCAGCTACATCCTGTCTTCCATACACTGAGGAGGCAGCTACATCCTGTCTTCCATACACTGAGGAGGCAGCTACATCCTGTTTTCCATACACTGAGGAGGCAGCTACATCCTGTCTTCCATACACTGAGGGAGCAGCTACATCCTGTCTTCCATACACTGAGGGTGCAGCTACATCCTGTCTTCCATACACTGAGGAGGCAGCTACATCCTGTCTTCCATACACTGAGGGTGCAGCTACATCCTGTCTTCCATACACTGAGGAGGCAGCTACATCCTGTCTTCCATACACTGAGGAGGCAGCTACATCCTGTCTTCCATACACTGAGGGAGCAGCTACATCCTGTCTTCCATACACTGAGGGAGCAGCTACATCCTGTCTTCCATACACTGAGGGAGCAGCTACATCCTGTCTTCCATACACTGAGGGAGCAGCTACATCCTGTCTTCCATACACTGAGGAGGCAGCTACATCCTGAGGGAGCAGCTACATTTTGTCTTCCATACACCGAGGGAGCAGCTACATCCTGTCTTCCATACACCGAGGGAGCAGCTACATCCTGTCTTCCATACACTGAGGGAGCAGCTACATCCTGTCTTCCATACACTGAGGAGGCAGCTACATCCTGTCTTCCATACACTGAGGAGGCAGCTACATCCTGTCTTCCATACACTGAGGAGGCAGCTACATCCTGTCTTCCATACACTGAGGAGGCAGCTACATCCTGTCTTCCATACACTGAGGAGGCAGCTACATCCTGTCTCCCATACACTGAGGGAGCAGCTACATCCTGTCTTCCATACACTGAGGGAGCAGCTACATCCTGTCTTCCATACACTGAGGGAGCAGCTACATCCTGTCTTCCATACACTGAGGGAGCAGCTACATCCTGTCTTCCATACACTGAGGAGGAAGCTACATCCTGTCTTCCATACACTGAGGGAGCAGCTACATCCTGTCTTTCATACACTGAGGGAGCAGCTACATCCTGTCTTCCATACACTGAGGAGGCAGCTACATCCTGTCTTCCATACACTGATGGAGCAGCTACATCCTGTCTTCCATACACTGAGGAGGCAGCTACATCCTGTCTTCCATACACTGAGGAGGCAGCTACATCCTGTCTTCCATACACTGATGGAGCAGCTACATCCTGTCTTCCATACACCGAGGGAGCAGCTACATCCTGTCTTCCATACACTGAGGAGGCAGCTACATCCTGTCTTCCATACACTGAGGAGGCAGCTACATCCTGTCTTCCATACACTGAGGGAGCAGCTACATCCTGTCTTCCATACACTGAGGAGGCAGCTACATCCTGTCTCCCATACACTGAGGGAGCAGCTACATCCTGTCTTCCATACACTGAGGAGGCAGCTACATCCTGTCTTCCATACACTGAGGGAGCAGCTACATCCTGTCTTCCATACACTGAGGGAGCAGCTACATCCTGTCTCCCATACACTGAGGGAGCAGCTACATCCTGTCTTCCATACACTGAGGAGGCAGCTACATCCTGTCTTCCATACACTGAGGGAGCAGCTACATCCTGTCTTCCATACACTGAGGAGGCAGCTACATCCTGTCTTCCATACACTGAGGAGGCAGCTACATCCTGTCTTCCATACACTGAGGGAGCAGCTACATCCTGTCTTCCATACACTGAGGGAGCAGCTACATCCTGTCTTCCATACACTGAGGAGGCAGCTACATTCTGTCTTCCATACACTGAGGAGGCAGCTACATCCTGTCTCCTATACACTGAGGAGGCAGCTACATCCTGTCTCCCATACACTGAGGAGGCAGCTACATCCTGTCTCCCATACACTGAGGAGGCAGCTACATCCTGTCTTCCATACACTGAGGGAGCAGCTACATCCTGTCTTCCATACACTGAGGAGGAAGCTACATCCTGTCTTCCATACACTGAGGAGGAAGCTACATCCTGTCTTCCATACACTGAGGAGGCAGCTACATCCTGTCTTCCATACACTGAGGAGGCAGCTACATCCTGTCTTCCATACACTGAGGAGGAAGCTACATCCTGTCTTCCATACACTGAGGAGGCAGCTACATCCTGTCTTCCATACACTGAGGAGGCAGCTACATCCTGTCTTCCATACACTGAGGAGGAAGCTACATCCTGTCTTCCATACACTGAGGGAGCAGCTACATCCTGTCTCCCATACACTGAGGGAGCAGCTACATCCTGTCTTCCATACACTGAGGGAGCAGCTACATCCTGTCTTCCAGCTGCGTGGAGGAGAACTGAAGGAAGATTCTGTTTCTATAGCAACAGCAACATGACCTGGAGACAGAAAGTCCACCTGCTCTGAGCTAATCTTGTTCCTGCTTGAGTTCACAATATACCCTGTTATGCTTTCACAGTTCTGCTGACTGCTACGTAGACAGAGGTTGTTAATTTAACCTGAGACCCAGCTCTGTTCAGGGGCTCTTAACTCTGCACCACTGAGGGATCGGTAACCGCTCCAGAATTGCAATTCTTATAATAAACGTTGTTGTTTGAAGAATCTGCAGCCTCTTCCTTTTGATTGGAATTTCCACAACAGTTTTAATTCACACCTCGACTAGCCTAATATGGTGTAATTTACACCTCGACTAGCCTGTTGTAATCTACACCTCAACTAGCCTGTTGTAATCTACACCTCGACTAGCCTGTTGTAATCTACACCTCGACTAGCCTGTTGTAATCTACACCTCGACTAGCCTGATATGTTGTAATCTACACCTCGACTAGCCTGTTGTAATCTACACCTCAACTAGCCTGATATGTTGTAATCTACACCTCGACTAGCCTGATATGTTGTAATCTACACCTCAACTAGCCTGTTGTAATCTACACCTCAACTAGCCTGTTGTAATCTACACCTCAACTAGCCTGATATGTTGTAATCTACACCTCAACTAGCCTGATATGTTGTAATCTACACCTCAACTAGCCTGTTGTAATCTACACCTCAACTAGCCTGTTGTAATCTACACCTCAACTAGCCTGATATGTTGTAATCTACACCTCAACTAGCCTGATATGTTGTAATCTACACCTCTATTAGCCTGATATGTTGTAATCTACACCTCGACTAGCCTGTTGTAATCTACACCTCGACTAGCCTGTTGTAATCTACACCTCGACTAGCCTGTTGTAATCTACACCTCGACTAGCCTGATATGTTGTAATCTACACCTCGACTAGCCTGATATGTTGTAATCTACACCTCAACTAGCCTGATATGTTGTAATCTACACCTCAACTAGCCTGTTGTAATCTACACCTCAACTAGCCTGTTGTAATCTACACCTCAACTAGCCTGATATGTTGTAATCTACACCTCAACTAGTCTGTTGTAATCTACACCTCGACTAGCCTGATATGTTGTAATCTACACCTCAACTAGTCTGTTGTAATCTACACCTCAACTAGCCTGTTGTAATCTACACCTCGACTAGCCTGTTGTAATCTACACCTCAACTAGCCTGATATGTTGTAATCTACACCTCAACTAGTCTGTTGTAATCTACACCTCAACTAGCCTGTTGTAATCTACACCTCAACTAGCCTGTTGTAATCTACACCTCGACTAGCCTGTTGTAATCTACACCTCAACTAGCCTGTTGTAATCTACACCTCAACTAGCCTGATATGTTGTAATCTACACCTCAACTAGTCTGTTGTAATCTACACCTCAACTAGCCTGTTGTAATCTACACCTCGACTAGCCTGATATGTTGTAATCTACACCTCAACTAGCCTGATATGTTGTAATCTACACCTCGACTAGCCTGATATGTTGTAATCTACACCTCGACTAGCCTGTTGTAATCTACACCTCAACTAGCCTGTTGTAATCTACACCTCAACTAGCCTGTTGTAATCTACACCTCAACTAGCCTGTTGTAATCTACACCTCTATTAGCCTGATATGTTGTAATCTACACCTCGACTAGCCTGATATGTTGTAATCTACACCTCAACTAGCCTGTTGTAATCTACACCTAGACTAGCCTGTTGTAATCTACACCTCGACTAGCCTGTTGTAATCTACACCTCGACTAGCCTGATATGTTGTAATCTACACCTCGACTAGCCTGTTGTAATCTACACCTCGACTAGCCTGATATGTTGTAATCTACACCTCGACTAGCCTGTTGTAATCTACACCTCGACTAGCCTGATATGTTGTAATCTACACCTCGACTAGCCTGATATGTTGTAATCTACACCTCGACTAGCCTGATATGTTGTAATCTACACCTCAACTAGCCTGTTGTAATCTACACCTCAACTAGCCTGATATGTTGTAATCTACACCTCAACTAGCCTGATATGTTGTAATCTACACCTCGACTAGCCTGATATGTTGTAATCTACACCTCGACTAGCCTGTTGTAATTTACACCTCGACTAGCCTGTTGTAATCTACACCTCGACTAGCCTGATATGTTGTAATCTACACCTCGACTAGCCTGTTGTAATCTACACCTCAACTAGCCTGTTGTAATCTACACCTCGACTAGCCTGATATGTTGTAATCTACACCTCAACTAGCCTGATATGTTGTAATCTACACCTCTACTAGCCTGATATAATGCTGTAATCTACACCTCTATTAGCCTGATATAATGCTGTAATCTACACCTCTATTAGCCTGATATGTTGTAATCTACACCTCAACTAGCCTGTTGTAATCTACACCTCTATTAGCCTGATATAATGCTGTAATCTACACCTCTATTAGCCTGATATAATGCTGTAATCTACACCTCTATTAGCCTGATATAATGTTGTAATCTACACCTCTATTAGCCTGATGTAATGCTGTAATCTACACCTCTATTAGCCTGATATAATGCTGTAATCTACACCTCTATTAGCCTGATATAATGCTGTAATCTACACCTCAACTAGCCTGATATAATGCTGTAATCTACACCTCAACTAGCCTGATATAATGCTGTAATCTACACCTCAACTAGCCTGATATAATGCTGTAATCTACACCTCAACTAGCCTGTTGTAATCTACACCTCGACTAGCCTGTTGTAATCTACACCTCGACTAGCCTGATATGTTGTAATCTACACCTCAACTAGCCTGTTGTAATCTACACCTCGACTAGCCTGTTGTAATCTACACCTCAACTAGCCTGTTGTAATCTACACCTCATCTAGCCTGTTGTAATCTACACCTCGACTAGCCTGTTGTAATCTACACCTCGACTAGCCTGATATGTTGTAATCTACACCTCGACTAGCCTGTTGTAATCTACACCTCGACTAGCCTGATATGTTGTAATCTACACCTCGACTAGCCTGTTGTAATCTACACCTCTACTAGCCTGATATGTTGTAATCTACACCTCGACTAGCCTGATATAATGCTGTAATCTACACCTCTATTAGCCTGTTGTAATCTACACCTCGACTAGCCTGTTGTAATCTACACCTCAACTAGCCTGATATGTTGTAATCTACACCTCGACTAGCCTGATATGTTGTAATCTACACCTCGACTAGCCTGTTGTAATCTACACCTCGACTAGCCTGTTGTAATCTACACCTCAACTAGCCTGATATGTTGTAATCTACACCTCGACTAGCCTGTTGTAATCTACACCTCAACTAGCCTGTTGTAATCTACACCTCAACTAGCCTGATATGTTGTAATCTACACCTCGACTAGCCTGATATGTTGTAATCTACACCTCGACTAGCCTGTTGTAATCTACACCTCAACTAGCCTGTTGTAATCTACACCTCAACTAGCCTGTTGTAATCTACACCTCAACTAGCCTGTTGTAATCTACACCTCAACTAGCCTGATATGTTGTAATCTACACCTCGACTAGCCTGTTGTAATCTACACCTCAACTAGCCTGTTGTAATCTACACCTCTACTAGCCTGATATGTTGTAATCTACACCTCGACTAGCCTGATATAATGCTGTAATCTACACCTCTATTAGCCTGTTGTAATCTACACCTCGACTAGCCTGTTGTAATCTACACCTCAACTAGCCTGATATGTTGTAATCTACACCTCGACTAGCCTGATATGTTGTAATCTACACCTCGACTAGCCTGTTGTAATCTACACCTCGACTAGCCTGTTGTAATCTACACCTCAACTAGCCTGATATGTTGTAATCTACACCTCGACTAGCCTGTTGTAATCTACACCTCAACTAGCCTGTTGTAATCTACACCTCAACTAGCCTGATATGTTGTAATCTACACCTCGACTAGCCTGATATGTTGTAATCTACACCTCGACTAGCCTGATATGTTGTAATCTACACCTCAACTAGCCTGATATGTTGTAATCTACACCTCGACTAGCCTGATATGTTGTAATCTACACCTCGACTAGCCTGTTGTAATCTACACCTCAACTAGCCTGTTGTAATCTACACCTCGACTAGCCTGTTGTAATCTACACCTCGACTAGCCTGATATGTTGTAATCTACACCTCAACTAGCCTGATATGTTGTAATCTACACCTCAACTAGCCTGTTGTAATCTACACCTCGACTAGCCTGTTGTAATCTACACCTCAACTAGCCTGATATGTTGTAATCTACACCTCTACTAGCCTGATATGTTGTAATCTACACCTCGACTAGCCTGATATGTTGTAATCTACACCTCGACTAGCCTGTTGTAATCTACACCTCGACTAGCCTGATATGTTGTAATCTACACCTCGACTAGCCTGATATGTTGTAATCTACACCTCGACTAGCCTGATATGTTGTAATCTACACCTCGACTAGCCTGTTGTAATCTACACCTCAACTAGCCTGATATGTTGTAATCTACACCTCAACTAGCCTGATATGCTGTAATCTACACCTCGACTAGCCTGTTGTAATCTACACCTCAACTAGCCTGTTGTAATCTACACCTCAACTAGCCTGATATGTTGTAATCTACACCTAGACTAGCCTGTTGTAATCTACACCTCGACTAGCCTGATGTAATCTACACCTCAACTAGCCTGTTGTAATCTACACCTCAACTAGCCTGTTGTAATCTACACCTCAACTAGCCTGATATGTTGTAATCTACACCTAGACTAGCCTGTTGTAATCTACACCTCGACTAGCCTGTTGTAATCTACACCTCGACTAGCCTGATATGTTGTAATCTACACCTCAACTAGCCTGTTGTAATCTACACCTCGACTAGCCTGTTGTAATCTACACCTCGACTAGCCTGATATGTTGTAATCTACACCTAGACTAGCCTGTTGTAATCTACACCTCTATTAGCCTGATATGTTGTAATCTACACCTCGACTAGCCTGATATGTTGTAATCTACACCTCTATCAGCCTGATATAATGCTGTAATCTACACCTCTATTAGCCTGATATAATGCTGTAATCTACACCTCTATTAGCCTGATATAATGCTGTAATCTACACCTCTATTAGCCTGTTGTAATCTACACCTCTATCAGCCTGATATAATGCTGTAATCTACACCTCTATTAGCCTGATATAATGCTGTAATCTACACCTCTATTAGCCTGATATAATGCTGTAATCTACACCTCTACTAGCCTGATATGTTGTAATCTACACCTCTATTAGCCTGATATAATGCTGTAATCTACACCTCTATTAGCCTGTTGTAATCTACACCTCTATCAGCCTGATATAATGCTGTAATCTACACCTCGACTAGCCTGATATGTTATAATCTACACCTCGACTAGCCTGATATAATGCTGTAATCTACACCTCTATTAGCCTGTTGTAATCTACACCTCTATTAGCCTGATATAATGCTGTAATCTACACCTCTATTAGCCTGATATAATGCTGTAATCTACACCTCTACTAGCCTGATATGTTGTAATCTACACCTCGACTAGCCTGATATAATGCTGTAATCTACACCTCTATTAGCCTGTTGTAATCTACACCTCTATTAGCCTGATATAATGCTGTAATCTACACCTCTACTAGCCTGATATGTTGTAATCTACACCTCGACTAGCCTGATATAATGCTGTAATCTACACCTCTATTAGCCTGTTGTAATCTACACCTCTATCAGCCTGATATAATGCTGTAATCTACACCTAGACTAGCCTGATATGTTGTAATCTACACCTCGACTAGCCTGTTGTAATCTACACCTCAACTAGCCTGTTGTAATCTACACCTCTACTAGCCTGATATGTTGTAATCTACACCTCGACTAGCCTGTTGTAATCTACACCTCAACTAGCCTGTTGTAATCTACACCTCAACTAGCCTGTTGTAATCTACACCTCAACTAGCCTGGTATGTTGTAATCTACACCTCGACTAGCCTGATATGTTGTAATCTACACCTCGACTAGCCTGTTGTAATCTACACCTCAACTAGCCTGTTGTAATCTACACCTCATCTAGCCTGTTGTAATCTACACCTCGACTAGCCTGTTGTAATCTACACCTCAACTAGCCTGATATGTTGTAATCTACACCTCGACTAGCCTGATGTAATCTACACCTCGACTAGCCTGTTGTAATCTACACCTCAACTAGCCTGATATGTTGTAATCTACACCTCGACTAGCCTGATATGTTGTAATCTACACCTCGACTAGCCTGATGTAATCTACACCTCGACTAGCCTGTTGTAATCTACACCTCGACTAGCCTGATATGTTGTAATCTACACCTCGACTAGCCTGTTGTAATCTACACCTCGACTAGCCTGTTGTAATCTACACCTCAACTAGCCTGATATGTTGTAATCTACACCTCGACTAGCCTGATATGTTGTAATCTACACCTCGACTAGCCTGTTGTAATCTACACCTCGACTAGCCTGTTGTAATCTACACCTCAACTAGCCTGTTGTAATCTACACCTCAACTAGCCTGTTGTAATCTACACCTCAACTAGCCTGATATGTTGTAATCTACACCTCAACTAGCCTGATGTAATCTACACCTCAACTAGCCTGATGTAATCTACACCTCGACTAGCCTGATATGTTGTAATCTACACCTCGACTAGCCTGATATGTTGTAATCTACACCTCGACTAGCCTGATATGTTGTAATCTACACCTCGACTAGCCTGTTGTAATCTACACCTCGACTAGCCTGTTGTAATCTACACCTCAACTAGCCTGATATGTTGTAATCTACACCTCGACTAGCCTGATATGTTGTAATCTACACCTCAACTAGCCTGTTGTAATCTACACCTCGACTAGCCTGTTGTAATCTACACCTCAACTAGCCTGATATGTTGTAATCTACACCTCGACTAGCCTGATATGTTGTAATCTACACCTCAACTAGCCTGTTGTAATCTACACCTCGACTAGCCTGTTGTAATCTACACCTCGACTAGCCTGATATGTTGTAATCTACACCTCGACTAGCCTGATATGTTGTAATCTACACCTCAACTAGCCTGTTGTAATCTACACCTCTACTAGCCTGATATAATGCTGTAATCTACACCTAGACTAGCCTGTTGTAATCTACACCTCTACTAGCCTGATATGTTGTAATCTACACCTCGACTAGCCTGATATAATGCTGTAATCTACACCTAGACTAGCCTGTTGTAATCTACACCTCTACTAGCCTGATATGTTGTAATCTACACCTCGACTAGCCTGTTGTAATCTACACCTCAACTAGCCTGTTGTAATCTACACCTCAACTAGCCTGTTGTAATCTACACCTCGACTAGCCTGTTGTAATCTACACCTCGACTAGCCTGTTGTAATCTACACCTCAACTAGCCTGATATGTTGTAATCTACACCTCGACTAGCCTGATATAATGCTGTAATCTACACCTCTATTAGCCTGCTGTAATCTACACCTCTATTAGCCTGATATAATGCTGTAATCTACACCTCTATTAGCCTGATATAATGCTGTAATCTACACCTCTATTAGCCTGATATAATGCTGTAATCTACACCTCTATTAGCCTGCTGTAATCTACACCTCTATTAGCCTGATATAATGCTGTAATCTACACCTCTATCAGCCTGATATAATGCTGTAATCTACACCTCTATCAGCCTGATATAATGCTGTAATCTACACCTCTATTAGCCTGATATAATGCTGTAATCTACACCTCTATTAGCCTGATATAATGCTGTAATCTACACCTCTATTAGCCTGATATAATGCTGTAATCTACACCTCTATTAGCCTGATATAATGCTGTAATCTACACCTCTATTAGCCTGATATAATGCTGTAATCTACACCTCTATTAGCCTGATATAATGCTGTAATCTACACCTCTATTAGCCTGATATAATGCTGTAATCTACACCTCTATTAGCCTGATATAATGCTGTAATCTACACCTCTATTAGCCTGATATAATGCTGTAATCTACACCTCTATTAGCCTGCTGTAATCTACACCTCTATTAGCCTGATATAATGCTGTAATCTACACCTCTATTAGCCTGATATAATGCTGTAATCTACACCTCTATTAGCCTGATATAATGCTGTAATCTACACCTCTATTAGCCTGATATAATGCTGTAATCTACACCTCTATCAGCCTGATATAATGCTGTAATCTACACCTCTATTAGCCTGATATAATGCTGTAATCTACACCTCTATCAGCCTGATATAATGCTGTAATCTACACCTCTATTAGCCTGATATAATGCTGTAATCTACACCTCTATTAGCCTGCTGTAATCTACACCTCTATTAGCCTGCTGTAATCTACACCTCTATCAGCCTGATATAATGCTGTAATCTACACCTCTATTAGCCTGATATAATGCTGTAATCTACACCTCTATTAGCCTGATATAATGCTGTAATCTACACCTCTATCAGCCTGATATAATGCTGTAATCTACACCTCTATTAGCCTGATATAATGCTGTAATCTACACCTCTATTAGCCTGCTGTAATCTACACCTCTATTAGCCTGATATAATGCTGTAATCTACACCTCTATTAGCCTGATATAATGCTGTAATCTACACCTCTATTAGCCTGATATAATGCTGTAATCTACACCTCTATCAGCCTGATATAATGCTGTAATCTACACCTCTATTAGCCTGCTGTAATCTACACCTCTATTAGCCTGATATAATGCTGTAATCTACACCTCTATTAGCCTGATATAATGCTGTAATCTACACCTCTATTAGCCTGATATAATGCTGTAATCTACACCTCTATTAGCCTGATATAATGCTGTAATCTACACCTCTATTAGCCTGATATAATGCTGTAATCTACACCTCTGTTAGCCTGATATAATGCTGTAATCTACACCTCTATTAGCCTGCTGTAATCTACACCTCTATTAGCCTGCTATAATGCTGTAATCTACACCTCTATTAGCCTGATATAATGCTGTAATCTACACCTCTATTAGCCTGATATAATGCTGTAATCTACACCTCTATTAGCCTGCTATAATGCTGTAATCTACACCTCTATTAGCCTGCTATAATGCTGTAATCTACACCTCTATTAGCCTGATATAATGCTGTAATCTACACCTCTATTAGCCTGATATAATGCTGTAATCTACACCTCTATTAGCCTGATATAATGCTGTAATCTACACCTCTATTAGCCTGCTGTAATCTACACCTCTATTAGCCTGCTGTAATCTACACCTCTATTAGCCTGATATAATGCTGTAATCTACACCTCTATTAGCCTGATATAATGCTGTAATCTACACCTCTATTAGCCTGATATAATGCTGTAATCTACACCTCTATTAGCCTGATATAATGCTGTAATCTACACCTCTATTAGCCTGATATAATGCTGTAATCTACACCTCTACTAGCCTGATATAATGCTGTAATCTACACCTCTATTAGCCTGATATAATGCTGTAATCTACACCTCTATTAGCCTGATATAATGCTGTAATCTACACCTCTATTAGCCTGATATAATGCTGTAATCTACACCTCTATTAGCCTGATATAATGCTGTAATCTACACCTCTATTAGCCTGATATAATGCTGTAATCTACACCTCTATTAGCCTGATATAATGCTGTAATCTACACCTCTATTAGCCTGATATAATGCTGTAATCTACACCTCTATTAGCCTGATATAATGCTGTAATCTACACCTCTATTAGCCTGATATAATGCTGTAATCTACACCTCTATTAGCCTGATATAATGCTGTAATCTACACCTCTATTAGCCTGATATAATGCTGTAATCTACACCTCTATTAGCCTGATATAATGCTGTAATCTACACCTCTATCAGCCTGATATAATGCTGTAATCTACACCTCTATCAGCCTGATATAATGCTGTAATCTACACCTCTATTAGCCTGATATAATGCTGTAATCTACACCTCTATTAGCCTGATATAATGCTGTAATCTACACCTCTATTAGCCTGATATAATGCTGTAATCTACACCTCTATTAGCCTGATATAATGCTGTAATCTACACCTCTATTAGCCTGATATAATGCTGTAATCTACACCTCTATCAGCCTGATATAATGCTGTAATCTACACCTCTATTAGCCTGATATAATGCTGTAATCTACACCTCTATTAGCCTGATATAATGCTGTAATCTACACCTCTATTAGCCTGATATAATGCTGTAATCTACACCTCTATTAGCCTGATATAATGCTGTAATCTACACCTCTATTAGCCTGATATAATGCTGTAATCTACACCTCTATTAGCCTGATATAATGCTGTAATCTACACCTCTATTAGCCTGATATAATGCTGTAATCTACACCTCTATTAGCCTGATATAATGCTGTAATCTACACCTCTATTAGCCTGATATAATGCTGTAATCTACACCTCTATTAGCCTGATATAATGCTGTAATCTACACCTCTATTAGCCTGATATAATGTTGTAATCTACACCTCTATTAGCCTGATATAATGCTGTAATCTACACCTCTATTAGCCTGATATAATGCTGTAATCTACACCTCTATTAGCCTGATATAATGCTGTAATCTACACCTCTATCAGCCTGATATAATGCTGTAATCTACACCTCTATTAGCCTGATATAATGCTGTAATCTACACCTCTATTAGCCTGATATAATGCTGTAATCTACACCTCTATTAGCCTGATATAATGCTGTAATCTACACCTCTATTAGCCTGATATAATGCTGTAATCTACACCTCTATTAGCCTGCTGTAATCTACACCTCTATTAGCCTGATATAATGCTGTAATCTACACCTCTATTAGCCTGATATAATGCTGTAATCTACACCTCTATTAGCCTGATATAATGCTGTAATCTACACCTCTATTAGCCTGCTGTAATCTACACCTCTATTAGCCTGATATAATGCTGTAATCTACACCTCTATTAGCCTGATATAATGCTGTAATCTACACCTCTATTAGCCTGCTGTAATCTACACCTCTATTAGCCTGATATAATGCTGTAATCTACACCTCTATTAGCCTGATATAATGCTGTAATCTACACCTCTATTAGCCTGATATAATGCTGTAATCTACACCTCTATCAGCCTGATATAATGCTGTAATCTACACCTCTATTAGCCTGATATAATGCTGTAATCTACACCTCTATTAGCCTGATATAATGCTGTAATCTACACCTCTATTAGCCTGATATAATGCTGTAATCTACACCTCTATTAGCCTGATATAATGCTGTAATCTACACCTCTATTAGCCTGATATAATGCTGTAATCTACACCTCTATTAGCCTGATATAATGCTGTAATCTACACCTCTATTAGCCTGATATAATGCTGTAATCTACACCTCTATTAGCCTGATATAATGCTGTAATCTACACCTCTATTAGCCTGATATAATGCTGTAATCTACACCTCTATCAGCCTGATATAATGCTGTAATCTACACCTCTATTAGCCTGCTGTAATCTACACCTCTATTAGCCTGATATAATGCTGTAATCTACACCTCTATTAGCCTGATATAATGCTGTAATCTACACCTCTATTAGCCTGATATAATGCTGTAATCTACACCTCTATTAGCCTGATATAATGCTGTAATCTACACCTCTATCAGCCTGATATAATGCTGTAATCTACACCTCTATTAGCCTGCTGTAATCTACACCTCTATTAGCCTGATATAATGCTGTAATCTACACCTCTATTAGCCTGATATAATGCTGTAATCTACACCTCTATTAGCCTGATATAATGCTGTAATCTACACCTCTATTAGCCTGATATAATGCTGTAATCTACACCTCTATTAGCCTGATATAATGCTGTAATCTACACCTCTATTAGCCTGATATAATGCTGTAATCTACACCTCTATTAGCCTGATATAATGCTGTAATCTACACCTCTATCAGCCTGATATAATGCTGTAATCTACACCTCTATTAGCCTGATATAATGCTGTAATCTACACCTCTATTAGCCTGATATAATGCTGTAATCTACACCTCTATTAGCCTGATATAATGCTGTAATCTACACCTCTATTAGCCTGATATAATGCTGTAATCTACACCTCTATTAGCCTGATATAATGCTGTAATCTACACCTCTACTAGCCTGATATAATGCTGTAATCTACACCTCTATTAGCCTGATATAATGCTGTAATCTACACCTCTATTAGCCTGATATAATGCTGTAATCTACACCTCTATTAGCCTGATATAATGCTGTAATCTACACCTCTATCAGCCTGATATAATGCTGTAATCTACACCTCTATTAGCCTGATATAATGCTGTAATCTACACCTCTATTAGCCTGATATAATGCTGTAATCTACACCTCTATTAGCCTGATATAATGCTGTAATCTACACCTCTATTAGCCTGATATAATGCTGTAATCTACACCTCTATTAGCCTGATATAATGCTGTAATCTACACCTCTATTAGCCTAATATAATGCTGTAATCTACACCTCTATTAGCCTGATATAATGCTGTAATCTACACCTCTATTAGCCTGATATAATGCTGTAATCTACACCTCTATTAGCCTAATATAATGCTGTAATCTACACCTCTATTAGCCTGATATAATGCTGTAATCTACACCTCTATTAGCCTGATATAATGCTGTAATCTACACCTCTATCAGCCTGATATAATGCTGTAATCTACACCTCTATTAGCCTGATATAATGCTGTAATCTACACCTCTATTAGCCTGCTGTAATCTACACCTCTATTAGCCTGATATAATGCTGTAATCTACACCTCTATTAGCCTGATATAATGCTGTAATCTACACCTCTATTAGCCTGATATAATGCTGTAATCTTCACCTTGATTAGCCAGATATGTTGTCTGGTGGAAAATTACAAGATTATGTTCTATACTGTTTGTTCATTGAATAGGTGGATCAGTTACTTTCCACACTGTGTCTGTTAGGCCTCTGGATTTTAAGCCAATAGCCGATTGGGTGTAACCTTGTGATAAGGCTACATCCTGTCTTCCATACACCGAGGGAGCAGCTACATCCTGTCTTCCTTACACCGAGGGAGCAGCTACATCCTGTCTTCCATACACTGAGGGAGCAGCTACATCCTGTCTTCCATACACCGAGGGAGCAGCTACATCCTGTGTTCCATACACTGAGGAGGCAGCTACATCCTGTCTTCCATACACTGAGGGAGCAGCTACATCCTGTCTCCCATACACTGAGGGAGCAGCTACATCCTGTCTTCCATACACTGAGGGAGCAGCTACATCCTGTCTTCCATACACTGAGGGAGCAGCTACATCCTGTCTTCCATACACTGAGGGAGCAGCTACATCCTGTCTTCCATACACTGAGGGAGCAGCTACATCCTGTCTTCCATACACTGAGGGAGCAGCTACATCCTGTCTTCCATACACTGAGGGTGAAGCTACATCCTGTCTTCCATACACTGAGGGAGCAGCTACATCCTGTCTTCCACACACTGAGGGAGCAGCTACATCCTGTCTTCCATACACTGAGGGAGCAGCTACATCCTGTCTTCCATACACTGAGGGAGTACCTACATCCTGTCTTCCATACACTGAGGGAGCAGCTACATCCTGTCTTCCATACACTGAGGGAGCAGCTACATCCTGTCTTCCATACACTGAGGGAGCAGCTACATCCTGTCTTCCATACACTGAGGGAGCAGCTACATCCTGTCTTCCATACACTGAGGGAGCAGCTACATCCTGTCTTCCATACACTGAGGGAGCAGCTACATCCTGTCTTCCATACACTGAGGGAGCAGCTACATCCTGTGTTCCATACACTGAGGGAGCAGCTACATCCTGTCTTCCATACACTGAGGGAGCAGCTACATCCTGTCTTCCATACACTGAGGAGGCAGCTACATCCTGTCTTCCATACACTGAGGAGGCAGCTACATCCTGTCTTCCATACACTGAGGGAGCAGCTACATCCTGTCTTCCATACACTGAGGAGGCAGCTACATCCTGTCTTCCATACACTGAGGAGGCAGCTACATCCTGTCTTCCATACACTGAGGGAGCAGCTACATCCTGTCTTCCATACACTGAGGGAGCAGCTACATCCTGTCTTCCATACACTGAGGGAGCAGCTACATCCTGTCTTCCATACACTGAGGGAGCAGCTACATCCTGTCTTCCATACACTGAGGAGGCAGCTACATCCTGTCTTCCAAACACTGAGGGAGCAGCTACATCCTGTCTTCCATACACTGAGTACCTACATCCTGTCTTCCATACACTAAGGGAGCAGCTACATCCTGTCTTCCATACACTGAGGGAGCAGCTACATCCTGTCTTCCATACACTGAGGGAGCAGCTACATCCTGTCTTCCATACACTGAGGAGGCAGCTACATCCTGTCTTCCATACACTGAGGGAGCAGCTACATCCTGTCTTCCATACACTGAGGAGGCAGCTACATCCTGTCTTCCATACACTGAGGAGGCAGCTACATCCTGTCTTCCATACACTGAGGAGGCAGCTACATCCTGTCTTCCATACACTGAGGGAGCAGCTACATCCTGTCTCCCATACACTGAGGGAGAAGCTACATCCTGTCTTCCATACACTGAGGGAGCAGCTACATCCTGTCTTCCATACACTGAGGGTGCAGCTACATCCTGTCTTCCATACACTGAGGAGGCAGCTACATCCTGTCTTCCATACACTGAGGGTGTAGCTACATCCTGTCTTCCATACACTGATGGTGCAGCTACATCCTGTCTTCCATACACTGAGGAGGCAGCTACATCCTGTCTTCCATACACTGAGGGAGCAGCTACATCCTGTCTTCCATACACTGAGGGAGCAGCTACATCCTGTCTTCCATACACTGAGGGAGCAGCTACATCCTGTCTTCCATACACTGAGGGAGCAGCTACATCCTGTCTTCCATACACTGAGGAGGCAGCTACATCCTGTCTTCCATACACTGAGGGAGCAGCTACATCCTGTCTTCCATACACTGAGGAGGCAGCTACATCCTGTGTTCCAGCTGCGTGGAGGAGAACTGAAGGAAGATTCTGTTTCTATAGCAACAGCAACATGACCTGGAGACAGAAAGTACACCTGCTCTGAGCTAATCTTGTTCCTGCTTGAGTGCACAATATACCCTGTTATGCTTTCACAGTTCTGCTGACTGCTACGCAGACAGAGGTTGTTAATTTAACCTGAGACCCAGCTCTGTTCAGGGGCTCTTAACTCTGCACCACTGAGGGATCGGTAACCGCTTCAGAATTGCAATTCTTATAATAAACGTTGTTGTTTGAAGAATCTGCAGCCTCTTCCTTTTGATTGGAATTTCCACATCAGTTGTAATCTACACCTCGACTAGCCTAATATGGTGTAATTTACACCTCGACTAGCCTGATATGTTGTAATCTACACCTCGACTAGCCTGTTGTAATCTACACCTCGACTAGCCTGATATGTTGTAATCTACACCTCAACTAGCCTGATATGTTGTAATCTACACCTAGACTAGCCTGATATGTTGTAATCTACACCTCGACTAGCCTGTTGTAATCTACACCTCAACTAGCCTGTTGTAATCTACACCTAGACTAGCCTGTTGTAATCTACACCTCTACTAGCCTGTTGTAATCTACACCTCTACTAGCCTGTTGTAATCTACACCTCGACTAGCCTGATATGTTGTAATCTACACCTCGACTAGCCTGATATGTTGTAATCTACACCTCAACTAGCCTGATATGTTGTAATCTACACCTCGACTAGCCTGTTGTAATCTACACCTCGACTAGCCTGATATGTTGTAATCTACACCTCAACTAGCCTGATATGTTGTAATCTACACCTCGACTAGCCTGATATGTTGTAATCTACACCTCGACTAGCCTGATATGTTGTAATCTACACCTCGACTAGCCTGTTGTAATCTACACCTCAACTAGCCTGATATGTTGTAATCTACACCTCGACTAGCCTGTTGTAATCTACACCTCGACTAGCCTGATATGTTGTAATCTACACCTCAACTAGCCTGATATGTTGTAATCTACACCTCGACTAGCCTGATATGTTGTAATCTACACCTCATCTAGCCTGTTGTAATCTACACCTCAACTAGCCTGATATGTTGTAATCTACACCTCAACTAGCCTGTTGTAATCTACACCTCAACTAGCCTGATATGTTGTAATCTACACCTCAACTAGCCTGATATGTTGTAATCTACACCTCGACTAGCCTGTTGTAATCTACACCTCGACTAGCCTGTTGTAATCTACACCTAGACTAGCCTGTTGTAATCTACACCTCAACTAGCCTGTTGTAATCTACACCTAGACTAGCCTGATATGTTGTAATCTACACCTCGACTAGCCTGATATGTTGTAATCTACACCTCAACTAGCCTGTTGTAATCTACACCTCGACTAGCCTGTTGTAATCTACACCTCGACTAGCCTGATATGTTGTAATCTACACCTCGACTAGCCTGTTGTAATCTACACCTCGACTAGCCTGATATGTTGTAATCTACACCTCGACTAGCCTGATATGTTGTAATCTACACCTCGACTAGCCTGATATGTTGTAATCTACACCTCGACTAGCCTGTTGTAATCTACACCTCGACTAGCCTGATATGTTGTAATCTACACCTCAACTAGCCTGATATGTTGTAATCTACACCTCGACTAGCCTGTTGTAATCTACACCTCGACTAGCCTGATATGTTGTAATCTACACCTCAACTAGCCTGATATGTTGTAATCTACACCTCGACTAGCCTGATATGTTGTAATCTACACCTCAACTAGCCTGATATGTTGTAATCTACACCTCGACTAGCCTGATATGTTGTAATCTACACCTCAACTAGCCTGTTGTAATCTACACCTCAACTAGCCTGATGTAATCTACACCTCGACTAGCCTGATATGTTGTAATCTACACCTCAACTAGCCTGTTGTAATCTACACCTCGACTAGCCTGATATGTTGTAATCTACACCTCGACTAGCCTGTTGTAATCTACACCTCGACTAGCCTGTTGTAATCTACACCTCGACTAGCCTGATATGTTGTAATCTACACCTCAACTAGCCTGATATGTTGTAATCTACACCTCGACTAGCCTGATATGTTGTAATCTACACCTCGACTAGCCTGATATGTTGTAATCTACACCTCGACTAGCCTGTTGTAATCTACACCTCAACTAGCCTGATATGTTGTAATCTACACCTCGACTAGCCTGTTGTAATCTACACCTCGACTAGCCTGTTGTAATCTACACCTCAACTAGCCTGATATGTTGTAATCTACACCTCAACTAGCCTGATATGTTGTAATCTACACCTCAACTAGCCTGATATGTTGTAATCTACACCTAGACTAGCCTGTTGTAATCTACACCTCGACTAGCCTGATATGTTGTAATCTACACCTCAACTAGCCTGATATGTTGTAATCTACACCTCAACTAGCCTGATATGTTGTAATCTACACCTCAACTAGCCTGTTGTAATCTACACCTCAACTAGCCTGATATGTTGTAATCTACACCTCAACTAGCCTGATATGTTGTAATCTACACCTCGACTAGCCTGATATGTTGTAATCTACACCTCAACTAGCCTGTTGTAATCTACACCTAGACTAGCCTGTTGTAATCTACACCTCAACTAGCCTGTTGTAATCTACACCTAGACTAGCCTGATATGTTGTAATCTACACCTCGACTAGCCTGATATGTTGTAATCTACACCTCAACTAGCCTGTTGTAATCTACACCTCGACTAGCCTGTTGTAATCTACACCTCGACTAGCCTGATATGTTGTAATCTACACCTCGACTAGCCTGATATGTTGTAATCTACACCTCGACTAGCCTGATATGTTGTAATCTACACCTCGACTAGCCTGTTGTAATCTACACCTCAACTAGCCTGATATGTTGTAATCTACACCTCAACTAGCCTGATATGTTGTAATCTACACCTCAACTAGCCTGATATGTTGTAATCTACACCTCAACTAGCCTGATATGTTGTAATCTACACCTCGACTAGCCTGATATGTTGTAATCTACACCTCAACTAGCCTGATATGTTGTAATCTACACCTCAACTAGCCTGTTGTAATCTACACCTCGACTAGCCTGTTGTAATCTACACCTAGACTAGCCTGTTGTAATCTACACCTCAACTAGCCTGTTGTAATCTACACCTCAACTAGCCTGTTGTAATCTACACCTCGACTAGCCTGATATGTTGTAATCTACACCTCGACTAGCCTGTTGTAATCTACACCTCAACTAGCCTGATATGTTGTAATCTACACCTCGACTAGCCTGATATGTTGTAATCTACACCTCAACTAGCCTGATATGTTGTAATCTACACCTCAACTAGCCTGATATGTTGTAATCTACACCTCGACTAGCCTGTTGTAATCTACACCTCGACTAGCCTGATATGTTGTAATCTACACCTCAACTAGCCTGATATGTTGTAATCTACACCTCGACTAGCCTGATATGTTGTAATCTACACCTCGACTAGCCTGATATGTTGTAATCTACACCTCAACTAGCCTGATATGTTGTAATCTACACCTCAACTAGCCTGTTGTAATCTACACCTAGACTAGCCTGTTGTAATCTACACCTCAACTAGCCTGTTGTAATCTACACCTAGACTAGCCTGATATGTTGTAATCTACACCTCGACTAGCCTGATATGTTGTAATCTACACCTCGACTAGCCTGTTGTAATCTACACCTCGACTAGCCTGTTGTAATCTACACCTCGACTAGCCTGATATGTTGTAATCTACACCTCGACTAGCCTGTTGTAATCTACACCTCGACTAGCCTGTTGTAATCTACACCTAGACTAGCCTGATATGTTGTAATCTACACCTCGACTAGCCTGTTGTAATCTACACCTCGACTAGCCTGATATGTTGTAATCTACACCTCGACTAGCCTGTTGTAATCTACACCTCGACTAGCCTGTTGTAATCTACACCTCAACTAGCCTGATATGTTGTAATCTACACCTCGACTAGCCTGTTGTAATCTACACCTCGACTAGCCTGATATGTTGTAATCTACACCTCTACTAGCCTGTTGTAATCTACACCTCAACTAGCCTGTTGTAATCTACACCTCATCTAGCCTGATATGTTGTAATCTACACCTCGACTAGCCTGATATGTTGTAATCTACACCTCAACTAGCCTGTTGTAATCTACACCTCAACTAGCCTGTTGTAATCTACACCTCAACTAGCCTGTTGTAATCTACACCTCAACTAGCCTGTTGTAATCTACACCTCAACTAGCCTGATATGTTGTAATCTACACCTCGACTAGCCTGATATGTTGTAATCTACACCTCAACTAGCCTGTTGTAATCTACACCTCAACTAGCCTGTTGTAATCTACACCTCTATTAGCCTGATATAATGCTGTAATCTACACCTCGACTAGCCTGATATGTTGTAATCTACACCTCGACTAGCCTGTTGTAATCTACACCTAGACTAGCCTGATATGTTGTAATCTACACCTCAACTAGCCTGTTGTAATCTACACCTCAACTAGCCTGTTGTATTCTACACCTCAACTAGCCTGTTGTAATCTACACCTCGACTAGCCTGGTATGTTGTAATCTACACCTCAACTAGCCTGATATGTTGTAATCTACACCTCAACTAGCCTGATATGTTGTAATCTACACCTAGACTAGCCTGGTATGTTGTAATTTACACCTCAACTAGCCTGTTGTAATCTACACCTCGACTAGCCTGATATGTTGTAATCTACACCTCGACTAGCCTGATATGTTGTAATCTACACCTCGACTAGCCTGTTGTAATCTACACCTCAACTAGCCTGGTATGTTGTAATCTACACCTCGACTAGCCTGATATGTTGTAATCTACACCTCGACTAGCCTGATATGTTGTAATCTACACCTCGACTAGCCTGGTATGTTGTAATCTACACCTCAACTAGCCTGTTGTAATCTACACCTCGACTAGCCTGGTGTAATTTACACCTCAACTAGCCTGATATGTTGTAATCTACACCTCGACTAGCCTGGTATGTTGTAATCTACACCTCAACTAGCCTGATATGTTGTAATCTACACCTCGACTAGCCTGTTGTAATCTACACCTCGACTAGCCTGGTATGTTGTAATCTACACCTCAACTAGCCTGATATGTTGTAATCTACACCTCGACTAGCCTGTTGTAATCTACACCTCTACTAGCCTGATATGTTGTAATCTACACCTCGACTAGCCTGATATGTTGTAATCTACACCTAGACTAGCCTGTTGTAATCTACACCTCGACTAGCCTGATGTAATCTACACCTCAACTAGCCTGATATGTTGTAATCTACACCTCGACTAGCCTGATATGTTGTAATCTACACCTCGACTAGCCTGTTGTAATCTACACCTCAACTAGCCTGATATGTTGTAATCTACACCTCGACTAGCCTGATATGTTGTAATCTACACCTCGACTAGCCTGTTGTAATCTACACCTCAACTAGCCTGATATGTTGTAATCTACACCTCTATTAGCCTGATATGTTGTAATCTACACCTCGACTAGCCTGATATGTTGTAATCTACACCTCGACTAGCCTGATATGTTGTAATCTACACCTCAACTAGCCTGTTGTAATCTACACCTCAACTAGCCTGATATGTTGTAATCTACACCTCAACTAGCCTGATATGTTGTAATCTACACCTCGACTAGCCTGATATGTTGTAATCTACACCTCGACTAGCCTGATATGTTGTAATCTACACCTCATCTAGCCTGTTGTAATCTACACCTCAACTAGCCTGTTGTAATCTACACCTCAACTAGCCTGTTGTAATCTACACCTCAACTAGCCTGTTGTAATCTACACCTCGACTAGCCTGATATGTTGTAATCTACACCTCGACTAGCCTGATATGTTGTAATCTACACCTCGACTAGCCTGATATGTTGTAATCTACACCTCGACTAGCCTGTTGTAATCTACACCTCAACTAGCCTGATATGTTGTAATCTACACCTCGACTAGCCTGTTGTAATCTACACCTCGACTAGCCTGATATGTTGTAATCTACACCTCGACTAGCCTGATATGTTGTAATCTACACCTCGACTAGCCTGATATGTTGTAATCTACACCTCGACTAGCCTGATATGTTGTAATCTACACCTCAACTAGCCTGTTGTAATCTACACCTCAACTAGCCTGATATGTTGTAATCTACACCTCAATTAGCCTGTTGTAATCTACACCTCAACTAGCCTGATATGTTGTAATCTACACCTCAACTAGCCTGTTGTAATCTACACCTCAACTAGCCTGATATGTTGTAATCTACACCTCAACTAGCCTGATATGCTGTAATCTACACCTCAACTAGCCTGATATGTTGTAATCTACACCTCGACTAGCCTGTTGTAATCTACACCTCAACTAGCCTGTTGTAATCTACACCTCAACTAGCCTGATATGTTGTAATCTACACCTCAACTAGCCTGATATGTTGTAATCTACACCTCGACTAGCCTGTTGTAATCTACACCTCAACTAGCCTGTTGTAATCTACACCTCGACTAGCCTGGTATGTTGTAATCTACACCTCAACTAGCCTGATATGTTGTAATCTACACCTCGACTAGCCTGTTGTAATCTACACCTCAACTAGCCTGATATGTTGTAATCTACACCTCGACTAGCCTGATATGTTGTAATCTACACCTCGACTAGCCTGATATGTTGTAATCTACACCTCGACTAGCCTGTTGTAATCTACACCTCGACTAGCCTGATATGTTGTAATCTACACCTCGACTAGCCTGATATGTTGTAATCTACACCTCAACTAGCCTGTTGTAATCTACACCTCATCTAGCCTGTTGTAATCTACACCTCGACTAGCCTGATATGTTGTAATCTACACCTCAACTAGCCTGGTATGTTGTAATCTACACCTCGACTAGCCTGATATGTTGTAATCTACACCTCGACTAGCCTGTTGTAATCTACACCTCAACTAGCCTGTTGTAATCTACACCTCGACTAGCCTGTTGTAATCTACACCTCGACTAGCCTGTTGTAATCTACACCTCGACTAGCCTGATATGTTGTAATCTACACCTCGACTAGCCTGTTGTAATCTACACCTCAACTAGCCTGTTGTAATCTACACCTCAACTAGCCTGATATGTTGTAATCTACACCTCGACTAGCCTGATATGTTGTAATCTACACCTCGACTAGCCTGTTGTAATCTACACCTCGACTAGCCTGATATGTTGTAATCTACACCTCGACTAGCCTGATATGTTGTAATCTACACCTCAACTAGCCTGATATGTTGTAATCTACACCTCAACTAGCCTGATATGTTGTAATCTACACCTCGACTAGCCTGTTGTAATCTACACCTCAACTAGCCTGATATGTTGTAATCTACACCTCGACTAGCCTGTTGTAATCTACACCTCGACTAGCCTGATATGTTGTAATCTACACCTCGACTAGCCTGTTGTAATCTACACCTCGACTAGCCTGATATGTTGTAATCTACACCTCAACTAGCCTGTTGTAATCTACACCTCGACTAGCCTGTTGTAATCTACACCTCGACTAGCCTGATATGTTGTAATCTACACCTCAACTAGCCTGATATGTTGTAATCTACACCTCAACTAGCCTGTTGTAATCTACACCTCGACTAGCCTGTTGTAATCTACACCTCGACTAGCCTGTTGTAATCTACACCTCGACTAGCCTGTTGTAATCTACACCTCAACTAGCCTGTTGTAATCTACACCTCGACTAGCCTGATATGTTGTAATCTACACCTCGACTAGCCTGATATGTTGTAATCTACACCTCGACTAGCCTGATATGTTGTAATCTACACCTCAACTAGCCTGATATGTTGTAATCTACACCTCGACTAGCCTGTTGTAATCTACACCTCGACTAGCCTGATATGTTGTAATCTACACCTCAACTAGCCTGGTATGTTGTAATCTACACCTCGACTAGCCTGATATGTTGTAATCTACACCTCGACTAGCCTGATATGTTGTAATCTACACCTCGACTAGCCTGGTATGTTGTAATCTACACCTCAACTAGCCTGTTGTAATCTACACCTCGACTAGCCTGGTGTAATTTACACCTCAACTAGCCTGATATGTTGTAATCTACACCTCAACTAGCCTGATATGTTGTAATCTACACCTCGACTAGCCTGTTGTAATCTACACCTCGACTAGCCTGTTGTAATCTACACCTCGACTAGCCTGATATGTTGTAATCTACACCTCGACTAGCCTGATATGTTGTAATCTACACCTCGACTAGCCTGTTGTAATCTACACCTCTACTAGCCTGATATGTTGTAATCTACACCTCGACTAGCCTGATATGTTGTAATCTACACCTCAACTAGCCTGTTGTAATCTACACCTCAACTAGCCTGATATGTTGTAATCTACACCTCAACTAGCCTGTTGTAATCTACACCTCGACTAGCCTGATATGTTGTAATCTACACCTCTATTAGCCTGATATAATGCTGTAATCTACACCTCTATTAGCCTGATATAATGCTGTAATCTACACCTCGACTAGCCTGATATGTTGTAATCTACACCTCGACTAGCCTGATATGTTGTAATCTACACCTCGACTAGCCTGATATGTTGTAATCTACACCTCAACTAGCCTGTTGTAATCTACACCTCAACTAGCCTGATATGTTGTAATCTACACCTCGACTAGCCTGATATGTTGTAATCTACACCTCGACTAGCCTGATATGTTGTAATCTACACCTCCACTAGCCTGTTGTAATCTACACCTCGACTAGCCTGATATGTTGTAATCTACACCTCAACTAGCCTGTTGTAATCTACACCTCGACTAGCCTGATATGTTGTAATCTACACCTCCACTAGCCTGTTGTAATCTACACCTCGACTAGCCTGATATGTTGTAATCTACACCTCAACTAGCCTGTTGTAATCTACACCTCGACTAGCCTGTTGTAATCTACACCTCGACTAGCCTGTTGTAATCTACACCTCGACTAGCCTGTTGTAATCTACACCTCGACTAGCCTGTTGTAATCTACACCTCGACTAGCCTGTTGTAATCTACACCTCGACTAGCCTGTTGTAATCTACACCTCGACTAGCCTGTTGTAATCTACACCTCGACTAGCCTGTTGTAATCTACACCTCGACTAGCCTGTTGTAATCTACACCTCGACTAGCCTGTTGTAATCTACACCTCGACTAGCCTGTTGTAATCTACACCTCGACTAGCCTGTTATTCACCTTTATTTAGTTTAGATGTTTTATTTGAGTCATTATTTCTCCAGCCTCTCGTTAACGCTTGATCTGATTGAGGTTTATCATTATGGATTGGTGACTAACCAGTGAGTTAATCATTACGGATTGGTGACTAACCAGTGAGTTAATCATTACGGATTGGTGACTAACCAGTGAGTTTATCATTATGTATTGGTGACTAAGCTAATTGTGCTTAAGATGTTTCACAAAACTTTGATTTTGCATTAATGAGAAGTGTTCAACTCCATTGATTTCCCTAGGGTTCTGAACATAAGCGGGTATTACAAGTGTTATGGGTTTAGAAAATAAACCATTTAACATCTGAAAAATGTGTCAAAGTAAAAAAAAACAAGAACTGTGGGATTCTGATAATAAACATTAGACGTGTTTTATTCACCAAACTATAAATGAAAAGACAACAGTCAGAAAGTTTAAACGGGAAAAAACATTTTAATTTAAAAAAAAGTTTAAGAATAGTAACTTCCACTAGTCACCATTCAGTTAGCCTGACTTCAGATCAGTTCATATGAACATGATGAGAACCTACTATACATCAGGGAGGTGTCCCAAATTAACCCCTATTCCCTTTATAGTGAACTACGTTTGACTACGGCCCATAAGACTCTGGTCAAACAAAGTGTACTATATAGTGAACAGGGTTTTATTTGGGACGTTTCAGACACCTTATAGCCATAGATCAGGGTAATATACTGCAGCATCATCTCTGTACAAAAACACATTCACAGAGAACCTGCATCACATTAACAGAAAACACAGAATACTTACAAATATCTGAGGTGAGCTCCACTTATTCCAGTGGTTCCATTATACATAAACAAACTATATCCAGCTCAGCTTAAGTATTTAAAAGAATTTGACAAAGTATCCCCCAAGAAGGTTTAGTCCAGTTATAACCTTTAGCTAAATGCTAACGGAGCTAGCAAACTCAGGTTGTAACCATTAGCTAGATGCTAACGGAGCTAGCAAACTCAGGTTGTAACCATTAGCTAGATGCTAACGGAGCTAGCGTGAGCTAGCAGTCTCAGTTGTAGTCTTTAGCTAGATGCTAAAAGAGCTAGCATGAACTAGAAAAGTCAGGTTGTAACCATTAGCTAGATGCTAACGGAGCTAGCATGAGCTAGCAGGGTCTCAGATGGTGGTTGACTCCTGCCCAGTCTTCTCCTCTGCCTCCCCTCCTCCCTCCTCCTCCTTATTCTTCCTGTGCTTCTTCTTCTTGTTCTTGTGTTTGTGTTCCTTCCTTCCTTCGGCGGGAGGCTCAGCGTCGGCAGAATGCTTCTTGTGCTTCTTGTGTTTTTTATGTTTCTTGTGTTTCTTCTTCTTCTTCTTGTCCGTCGCCGTGGAGCCGCTGTGGTTGCTAGGGGAGCCGCCGGGGCTCTGGGAGGCGGGGCTCTGGGTGTTGTGAGAGGGGCTATGGCTCAGGCCACTGCCTCTCTCCCCGTCTGACCCCTCCCCTTCGCTGTAGTCGGGGACGAAGGCTGCCTCGTCCGTCTCTCTACCCAGGTCAGAACACAGACGCTGTCGCCTTGGCTCTAGCCCCGCCCCTCGACTCTCCTCCCTCCCTGCCCCTCCTCTTCCTTCCTCCTTCACCCCTCTGGATTCGGTCTTAGCTGGTTTTCTAAAGTTCACCTGCCCCTTTTTAAGCCCTCTGCCT
Source organism: Salvelinus fontinalis (assembly GCF_029448725.1). NCBI lineage: Eukaryota > Metazoa > Chordata > Actinopteri > Salmoniformes > Salmonidae > Salvelinus > Salvelinus fontinalis. Next base: position 1,948,926 of record NC_074704.1, read on the forward strand.
TCCTCCCTCCTCCTAGTCCCCTCCTCCTTCCCTCTCCTCCCCTCTGTGTTGGCTGTTTTAGAGACACTACCCTGCACCTCTCTGCCTTGGCCACTAGGTGGTGCTGGTGAGGCTTCTCTCCTCAGAGCGTCTCTGGGCACGGAGGAGGAAACCGCCAACGCCCCGTTCTCCCTGGACGCTGAGTGCTGCTCCTCTTCCTCCTCCTCCTCCTCTCTCTCCCACTTGGACCGGGGTGGAGGCTGGATGAGGACTCCTCCGGTCCCACGGTCCCTCTCCCTGCCTGGGCTGGGGAACTGGACGGGACTGGGTCTCCTCTGGGTCTGGAGGTCCCGGGGTTTAGACACGGCACCCTGGCTCTGGCCCGGCTCAGACCTCTCCTCTACAGCCCTGCTGCTGCTGGAACACACAAATCCAAGATCAGGGGTTAGAGAGAACATCAACTAGAAACCATGATAACCATGTTATATACACAGATCTTGGATCAGGGGTTAGCGACATCATCTAGGAAGCATTATAACGAATGTTCCCTTTAATTTGTTTCGTCACTGAGCAAATTTCAGGTCTGCTGAGTGCAAACTTGAATGTTATGAAAACACTGTGCAACTTCCGGTGCACGTTTACTGTGAAGGCCCTACCCGCTTACTGTGAAGGCCCTACCCGTTTACTGTGAAGGCTCTACCCGTTTACTGTGAAGGCCCTACCCGCTTTCAGTTCCAGTTTTAACAGTGGCCAAGTAGGCTACTGTGGTAATTTGTTCAGTGAATGGCACAGATCCATATATGGCAATGGCTATTTGCATATAGGCCTACTGCAGCTCTGATTGGTTATGTTGCACCGGTCTGTGCAGAATATTCAATCACAATTCTCACAAAGGGAAACGTTGATAGTGTTAATAACTAAAGGAGAAAACTCTAGAACGCTGATAGTAATAACTAAAGGAGAAAACTCTAGAACGCTGATAGTGTTAATAACTAAAGGAGAAAACTCTAGAACGCTGATAGTGTTAATAACTAAAGGAGAAAACTCTAGAACGCTGATAGTGTTAACTAAAGGAGAAAACTCTAGAACGCTGATAGTGTTAATAACTAAAGGAGAAAACTCTAGAACGCTGATAGTGTTAATAACTAAAGGAGAACACTCTAGAACGCTGATAGTGTTAACTAAAGGAGAAAACTCTAGAACGCTGATAGTGTTAATAACTAAAGGAGAAAACTCTAGAACGCTGATAGTGTTAATAACTAAAGGAGAACACTCTAGAACGCTGATAGTGTTAACTAAAGGAGAAAACTCTAGAACGCTGATAGTGTTAATAACTAAAGGAGAACACTCTGGAACGCTGATAGTGTTAATAACTAAAGGAGAACACTCTAGAACGCTGATAGTGTTAACTAAAGGAGAAAACTCTAGAACGCTGATAGTGTTAACTAAAGGAGAAAACTCTAGAACGCTGATAGTGTTAACTAAAGGAGAACACTCTAGAACGCTGATAGTGTTAACTAAAGGAGAAAACTCTAGAACGCTGATAGTGTTAACTAAAGGAGAAAACTCTAGAACGCTGATAGTGTTAACTAAAGGAGAAAACTCTAGAACGCTGATAGTGTTAATAACTAAAGGAGAACACTCTAGAACGCTGATAGTGTTAACTAAAGGAGAAAACTCTAGAACGCTGATAGTGTTAACTAAAGGAGAAAACTCTAGAACGCTGATAGTGTTAACTAAAGGAGAAAACTCTAGAACGCTGATAGTGTTAACTAAAGGAGAACACTCTAGAACGCTGATAGTGTTAACTAAAGGAGAAAACTCTAGAACGCTGATAGTGTTAACTAAAGGAGAAAACTCTAGAACGCTGATAGTGTTAACTAAAGGAGAAAACTCTAGAACGCTGATAGTGTTAACTAAAGGAGAAAACTCTAGAACGCTGATAGTGTTAATTAAAGGAGAAAACTCTAGAACGCTGATAGTGTTAACTAAAGGAGAAAACTCTAGAACGCTGATAGTGTTAACTAAAGGAGAAAACTCTAGAACGCTGATAGTGTTAACTAAAGGAGAAAACTCTAGAACGCTGATAGTGTTAACTAAAGGAGAAAACTCTAGAACGCTGATAGTGTTAATAACTAAAGGAGAAAACTCTAGAATGCTGATAGTGTTAATAACTAAAGGAGAAAACTCTAGAACGCTGATAGTGTTAATAACTAAAGGAGAAAACTCTAGAACGCTGATAGTGTTAACAACTAAAGGAGAACACTCTAGAACGCTGATAGTGTTAACTAAAGGAGAAAACTCTAGAACGCTGATAGTGTTAACTAAAGGAGAAAACTCTAGAACGCTGATAGTGTTAACTAAAGGAGAAAACTCTAGAACGCTGATAGTGTTAACTAAAGGAGAAAACTCTAGAACGCTGATAGTGTTAACTAAAGGAGAAAACTCTAGAACGCTGATAGTGTTAACTAAAGGAGAAAACTCTAGAACGCTGATAGTGTTAACTAAAGGAGAAAACTCTAGAACGCTGATAGTGTTAACTAAAGGAGAAAACTCTAGAACGCTGATAGTGTTAACTAAAGGAGAAAACTCTAGAACGCTGATAGTGTTACCTAAAGGAGAACACTCTAGAACGCTGATAGTGTTAATAACTAAAGGAGAAAACTCTAGAACGCTGATAGTGTTAATAACTAAAGGAGAAAACTCTAGAACGCTGATAGTGTTAATAACTAAAGGAGAAAACTCTAGAACGCTGATAGTGTTAATAACTAAAGGAGAAAACTCTAGAACGCTGATAGTGTTAACTAAAGGAGAAAACTCTAGAACGCTGATAGTGTTAACTAAAGGAGAAAACTCTAGAACGCTGATAGTGTTAACTAAAGGAGAAAACTCTAGAACGCTGATAGTGTTAACTAAAGGAGAAAACTCTAGAACGCTGATAGTGTTAATAACTAAAGGAGAACACTCTAGAACGCTGATAGTGTTAATAACTAAAGGAGAAAACTCTAGAACGCTGATAGTGTTAATAACTAAAGGAGAAAACTCTAGAACGCTGATAGTGTTAACTAAAGGAGAAAACTCTAGAACGCTGATAGTGTTAATAACTAAAGGAGAAAACTCTAGAACGCTGATAGTGTTAACTAAAGGAGAAAACTCTAGAACGCTGATAGTGTTAACTAAAGGAGAAAACTCTAGAACGCTGATAGTGTTAACTAAAGGAGAAAACTCTAGAACGCTGATAGTGTTAACTAAAGGAGAAAACTCTAGAACGCTGATAGTGTTAACTAAAGGAGAAAACTCTAGAACGCTGATAGTGTTAATTAAAGGAGAAAACTCTAGAACGCTGATAGTGTTAACTAAAGGAGAAAACTCTAGAACGCTGATAGTGTTAACTAAAGGAGAAAACTCTAGAACGCTGATAGTGTTAACTAAAGGAGAAAACTCTAGAACGCTGATAGTGTTAACTAAAGGAGAAAACTCTAGAACGCTGATAGTGTTAACTAAAGGAGAAAACTCTAGAACGCTGATAGTAATAACTAAAGGAGAAAACTCTAGAACGCTGATAGTGTTAATAACTAAAGGAGAAAACTCTAGAACGCTGATAGTGTTAATAACTAAAGGAGAAAACTCTAGAACGCTGATAGTGTTAACTAAAGGAGAAAACTCTAGAACGCTGATAGTGTTAACTAAAGGAGAAAACTCTAGAACGCTGATAGTGTTAACTAAAGGAGAAAACTCTAGAACGCTGATAGTAATAACTAAAGGAGAAAACTCTAGAACGCTGATAGTGTTAATAACTAAAGGAGAAAACTCTAGAACGCTGATAGTGTTAACTAAAGGAGAAAACTCTAGAACGCTGATAGTGTTAACTAAAGGAGAAAACTCTAGAACGCTGATAGTGTTAACTAAAGGAGAAAACTCTAGAACGCTGATAGTAATAACTAAAGGAGAAAACTCTAGAACGCTGATAGTGTTAATAACTAAAGGAGAAAACTCTAGAACGCTGATAGTGTTAATAACTAAAGGAGAAAACTCTAGAACGCTGATAGTGTTAACTAAAGGAGAAAACTCTAGAACGCTGATAGTGTTAACTAAAGGAGAAAACTCTAGAACGCTGATAGTGTTAACTAAAGGAGAAAACTCTAGAACGCTGATAGTGTTAATTAAAGGAGAAAACTCTAGAACGCTGATAGTGTTAACTAAAGGAGAAAACTCTAGAACGCTGATAGTGTTAACTAAAGGAGAACACTCTAGAACGCTGATAGTGTTAATAACTAAAGGAGAACACTCTAGAACGCTGATAGTGTTAATAACTAAAGGAGAAAACTCTAGAACGCTGATAGTGTTAATAACTAAAAGGAGAAAACTCTAGAACGCTGATAGTGTTAACTAAAGGAGAAAACTCTAGAACGCTGATAGTGTTAATAACTAAAGGAGAAAACTCTGGAACGTTGATTGTGGTCTGAAACCACAATGATTGTTGATTAACAACACGGGTTAATAAAGAACCGTTGGAAGGTCAGAGGTTGAAAGGGCAACTCACCCAGTTGAAGTGACAGAGTGGTCTGATGAGTGGTGGACCGTGGGCTCAGAACTCTTTCTGCTGATCTTTCTGGTCTTCCCAGAACCAGAACCCTCCTTCACCGCTGCTGCTGCTGCTCTGTCTTCAGCTACAGTCTCTCTCTGGGTCCCTGCCGCTCGCTCTCCTGTAGAGGCAGGTCTGTCTACGGAGGACGAGGTCTTCTCTCCTCCTCGCTCTCCTTTCTGTTCCCTGGTGGCTGACCTCTCCCTGGATGATGACCTGTCTGTCTTGGCTGACGCTGGTCTCTCTCTCTCCTTGGAGCTCTCAGCTGGTCTCTCTCTCTCAGTGGGCGGAGTGTACTCGCTCTCTGTTCTCTCCCTGGTGACGTCAGGTTTCTTAGCGATGGCTGAGCGTTCCGCGATGGTCATGCGGTCTAGAGAGACTGACCTTCCTCCTCCTCCTCTCTCCGGCAAACGTTCCCCCGACGACGGCCTCTCTGACCTAACAGACCTGACCTCTGACCTCTCGCCAGACGACCTCCGCTCCACCATCACCGCCACCCTCTCCATCCCTCCATCCCTCTCTGCTGCTCCTCTCTCGGGAGCAGCCGGTCTCTCTCCAGTAGTGGTGATAGTAGTAGTGGTGATATTAGTAGCTGGAGCTGGTCTCTCCTCTGGGCGGGACATAGTGCTGTTCCTCCCTAGGTCTCTGTTCAGTTTGATTCTCCTCTGGGGGAAGGGTTTGACCTGCAGACCCATGAGAGGCCAGATAGACCCCCTGTCACTCTCTCTTCTGCCCGCCTCAGAGCTCCCTGGGGTGGGCAGCAGCCCGTCGCCTCTCCCCTCTCTCCCCAGGTCCATGGAGGAACCAGGCCCAGGGATGGAGATGGAGATGGGATGGAAACGATCTAGCCTCCCTGTCTGCGAGGTTCCAGGGATGGGGAGCAGACCCTCTCCTCTACCCGTCTCTCTGCATGCCAGGTTCAGGAGGAGGTGAGGCTTGGCTGGAAGTCCTCTCTGGGGGTACGGCCCCTCGGCACGGCGCAGCTTAGCCGGGGGGCCCCCCATCCCTCTGTCCATCCCCCTCCCCCTTTCCCTCTCCTCCACTCTCCTCCTCTTCTCTGCTGGGGAGGGAGGTGCAGGCTGGAGGGGGCGACCAGGGAGGCGTACCCCGACACCGTGAATGGGGTCTCTCCTTCCCCCGCGGGGGTCACCCAGGTGTTTAGGGAGGTCGTGGGGGTGAGGGGGGAGGGGGCGGGGCAGGGGGAGTTTAGCCAAACTTCCTCTAACAGTAGGGGTGCTACGCCCCTTCTCTCTCTTGATTGGCTCGTCTGATTTGACCTTAGACGCTTTGGTTGATTTGGTGGCTGAAGACTCTTTGTTCTTAGAGGCCGTGACCGTCGCCTCTCCTCCTGTCTTTCTCTTAACCTTCTCTCCTTTCACCTTGCCTTCCGTCTTTACTTTCACCTTGCCCCCCTTCTCCTTCCTGCTCTTCTCTGACTGGCTGGAAGAGGTGGGAGGGGTTTTACCAGACAGCAGCGCTGCCTTATTGGTCGAGACCTTGGTGGAGGTGGGTGGGGCTTTGCTAGGGGTCAGGGTGTGGAGTTCATCCATTGGCTCGTCCCTGACGGGTGTGGCATCACCCCTGTCCAGTGATTGGTTGGCTGAATCCAGCTCCTCCCCGTTCTTCTTCTTCTTCAGTTTCTTCCCTTTCAGAGTTTTAGTTCCACCCTCTGACGTTTTGGTTCCCCCCTGCGTGCGCTCTTTACTAGCGTCCCCCTGCGTGCGCTCCTTACTTCCATTCCCCCTGACGGAGGCAGAGGGCAGAGCGGACAAGGCGTGGTGAGTTCTGTGGGGTCCGGGAGGTCCCCCTCTCTCACCCCTCCTCACCCGCCCCTGGGGGGAGTAGTCTCTGGGTGGAGGGGAGAGGCGGTCCCTCTCTCTGCTGCCCCGGCCACCGCGGTGGTGCACAGAGGCATGCTGGGTACTGTAGTCTTTGTAGTACTTGTTGTACCAGTCCCTGTACTCTTTCTCCCACTGTCTGTAGCTATCTCTCTCCCAGCGCTCCCTGCCCCCGGGAGACAGGTCAGGTCCACCTTTATGCTCGTAAGGAGGCGGCTCTCGAGGGGGGGGCTTATGGTGACCTCTAACCCCTCCTGGACTCCTGCTCCTCCTGTAGCCCCCCGGGGAGCGAGACCTGGGCCGATACCCCCCTCCTCCTTCAGCTCCGTCTCCTCCTTCCCAGCCCCCCCCACCACCACCACCACCACCACCACCACCTCGGTAAGGCGGAGGGGAGCGAGGAGAGCCGGAGCGACGGTAGCCGTAGGAACGGGAGCGTGAGCGGGACCGTGGCGAGCGGCCGTAGGAGCGGCTGCGTCCCCCCCGGCCTCCGTTGCGTCTGGAGAAGGGGGAGCGTCCGTAAGACCTGGAACGTGAGCGGGAGCGGCTGGGGGTGTACGAGTAAGACCTGGAGCGAGAGCGAGGAGAACGGGATCGGGAGTAGGGGGAACGGCTGAAAGGAGAACGACTGTAGGAACGAGACCTGGGGAGGAAAAAAAACAACTTGATATGTCTGATTAACATCTCTACACAAATCATATCATCTCTGTCCTAGATATCAGAGAATATATCTCTATGAACAGTTCAAGAGGTTTAATAATCCAGAAATATGATCAGATGTCATTGTGCGTGTTACCTGGAGTAGGAGCGTCTCCGTCTCTTGGGAGCAGGTCTGTATTCCATCAGCTCTTTGGCAAAGTCTTTAGTGAACTCATCCAGCTTGGACGTTACCCTGGTAACGCAGAGAGACAGGACTGGTCACATCCCATAATACATGTCTGAAGGAAACCTTTGACCAGGTCAATCTCTCTAAGCCACGGAACGCAAGGATTTAGGATACTGGCCAGTCGGGTTACTAGCCCGGGGTAACGTTCCCCCCCGCCACTAAACCGGGGTAACGTTCCCCCCCGCCACTAAACCGGGGTAACGTTCCCCCCCCGCCACTAAACCGGGGTAACGTTCCCCCCCCCGCCACTAAACCGGGGTAACGTTCCCCCCCCCGCCACTAAACCGGGGTAACGTTCCCCCCCCGCCACTAAACCGGGGTAACGTTCCCCCCCCGCCACTAAACCGGGGTAACGTTCCCCCCCGCCACTAAACCGGGGTAACGTTCCCCCCCGCCACTAAACCGGGGTAACGTTCCCCCCCGCCACTAAACCGGGGTAACGTTCCCCCCCGCCACTAAACCGGGGTAACGTTCCCCCCCGCCACTAAACCGGGGTAACGTTCCCCCCCGCCACTAAACCGGGGTAACGTTCCCCCCCCGCCACTAGCCCGGGGTAACGTTCCCCCCCCGCCACTAAACCGGGGTAACGTTCCCCCCCCGCCACTAAACCGGGGTAACGTTCCCCCCCCGCCACTAGCCCGGGGTAACGTTCCCCCCCCGCCACTAGCCCGGGGTAACGTTCCCCCCCCGCCACTAGCCCGGGGTAACGTTCCCCCCCCGCCACTAGCCCGGGGTAACGTTCCCCCCCCGCCACTAGCCCGGGGTAACGTTCCCCCCCCGCCACTAGCCCGGGGTAAGATTCCCCCGCTACTAGCCCGGGGTAACATTCCCCCGCTACTAGCCCGTGGTAAGATTCCCCCGCTACTAGCCCGGGGTAAGATTCCCCCGCTACTAGCCCGGGGTAAGATTCCCCCGCTACTAGCCCGTGGTAACATTCCCCCGCTACTAGCCCGTGGTAAGATTCCCCCGCTACTAGCCCGGGGTAAGATTCCCCCGCTACTAGCCCGTGGTAAGATTCCCCCGCTACTAGCCCGTGGTAAGATTCCCCCGCTACTAGCCCGGGGTAAGATTCCCCCGCTACTAGCCCGGGGTAAGATTCCCCCGCTACTAGCCCGTGGTAAGATTCCCCCGCTACTAGCCCGTGGTAAGATTCCCCCGCTACTAGCCCGGGGTAAGATTCCCCCGCTACTAGCCCGGGGTAAGATTCCCCCGCTTCTAGCTCGTGGTAAGATTCCCCCGCTACTAGCCCGGGGGTAACATTCTGCACCATGCCATGGTGGGCTAGTTTGGCACATCGTCTGCATTTAACACAGGCAGCAATTCAAATGATCAGATCTGGAAAAGATGAGAATTGGGCTGCCTGTGTAAACCGGCCATTGTTTACTACCAGTAATGTGAAGGTACCAGCCTCAGGCTAGCATTATTACATTGAATGAAATCAGGTGTAACTCACTGGTCCTGTCGGAGTCTCCTCTGTCTGTAGAAGTCCTCCTTGGAGAGGGGGGGTCCGGAGGGTAGGAGGGGTGGGGGGCCCAGCGAGAGGGGCTGGGTGTTGGGAGGGGGAACCCAGGGGGCATTAACCCCCGGAGGCATCTGGCCGTGTTGATAGAGGGACTGGGGGGGGTAGTTAACAGGGGGAGGGGGTCCGGTGGAGTAGGGAGGGGGGTAGGACTGGGGAGGGATGGAGTGGGGATTGGGGGGAGGGTGGTAGAGGTTAGGGCCCGGGTAGAGGTGAGGGGCTGGGCCCGGGGCAGAAGGAGGGGGGTGGTGTGGGGGTTGAACGTGGTCAGAAAGAGGTCTGTAGGGTCTGTAGTGGGGTGAGAGAGAGGGGGAGGGTTACAATTTTAGGTAGCTCTTATACAAAGGTGACAAAACAGCATTACAGTAACACTGCTTTGACCAGTTGACCACTATATTCTATAGTCTTGTATTCTACAGTAACCCTGTTTTGACCACTATATTCTATAGTCCTGTATTCTACAGTAACCCTGTTTTGACCACTATATTCTATAGTCCTGTATTCTACAGTAACCCTGTTTTGACCACTATATTCTATAGTCCTGTATTCTACAGTAACCCTGCTTTGACCACTATATTCTATAGTCCTGTATTCTACAGTAACCCTGTTTTGACCACTATATTCTATAGTCCTGTAGTCTACAGTAGCCCTGTTTTGACCACTATATTCTATAGTCCTGTATTCTACAGTAACCCTGTTTTGACCACTATATTCTATAGTCCTGTATTCTACAGTAACCCTGTTTTGACCACTATATTCTATAGTCCTGTATTCTACAGTAACCCCGTTTTGACCACTATATTCTATAGTCCTGTATTCTACAGTAACCCTGTTTTGACCACTATATTCTATAGTCCTGTATTCTACAGTAACCCTGTTTTGACCACTATATTCTATAGTCCTGTATTCTACAGGAGCCCTGTTTTGACCACTATATTCTATAGTCCTGTATTCTACAGGAGCCCTGTTTTGACCACTATATTCTATAGTCCTGTATTCTACAGTAACCCTGTTTTGACCACTATATTCTATAGTCCTGTATTCTACAGTAACCCTGTTTTGACCACTATATTCTATAGTCCTGTATTCTACAGTAACCCTGTTTTGACCAGTTGACCACTATATTCTATAGTCCTGTATTCTACAGTAACCCTGTTTTGACCACTATATTCTATAGTCCTGTGTTCTACAGTAGCCCTGTTTTGACCACTATATTCTATAGTCCTGTATTCTACAGTAACCCTGTTTTGACCACTATATTCTATAGTCCTGTATTCTACAGTAACCCTGTTTTGACCACTATATTCTATAGTCCTGTATTCTACAGTAACCCTGTTTTGACCAGTTGACCACTATATTCTATAGTCCTGTATTCTACAGTAACCCTGTTTTGACCACTATATTCTATAGTCCTGTATTCTACAGGAGCCCTGTTTTGACCACTATATTCTATAGTCCTGTATTCTACAGTAACCCTGTTTTGACCACTATATTCTATAGTCCTGTATTCTACAGTAACCCTGTTTTGACCACTATATTCTATAGTCCTGTATTCTACAGTAACCCTGTTTTGACCAGTTGACCACTATATTCTATAGTCCTGTATTCTACAGTAACCCTGTTTTGACCACTATATTCTATAGTCCTGTATTCTACAGTAACCCTGTTTTGACCACTATATTCTATAGTCCTGTATTCTACAGTAACCCTGCTTTGACCACTATATTCTATAGTCCTGTAGTCTACAGTAGCCCTGTTTTGACCACTATATTCTATAGTCCTGTATTCTACAGTAACCCTGTTTTGACCACTATATTCTATAGTCCTGTATTCTACAGTAACCCTGTTTTGACCACTATATTCTATAGTCCTGTATTCTACAGTAACCCCGTTTTGACCACTATATTCTATAGTCCTGTATTCTACAGTAACCCTGTTTTGACCACTATATTCTATAGTCCTGTATTCTACAGTAACCCTGTTTTGACCACTATATTCTATAGTCCTGTATTCTACAGGAGCCCTGTTTTGACCACTATATTCTATAGTCCTGTATTCTACAGGAGCCCTGTTTTGACCACTATATTCTATAGTCCTGTATTCTACAGTAACCCTGTTTTGACCACTATATTCTATAGTCCTGTATTCTACAGTAACCCTGTTTTGACCACTATATTCTATAGTCCTGTATTCTACAGTAACCCTGTTTTGACCAGTTGACCACTATATTCTATAGTCCTGTATTCTACAGTAACCCTGTTTTGACCACTATATTCTATAGTCCTGTATTCTACAGTAACCCTGCTTTGACCACTATATTCTATAGTCCTGTATTCTACAGGAGCCCTGTTTTGACCACTATATTCTATAGTCCTGTATTCTACAGGAGCCCTGTTTTGACCACTATATTCTATAGTCCTGTATTCTACAGTAACCCTGTTTTGACCACTATATTCTATAGTCCTGTATTCTACAGTAACCCTGTTTTGACCACTATATTCTATAGTCCTGTATTCTACAGTAACCCTGTTTTGACCAGTTGACCACTATATTCTATAGTCCTGTATTCTACAGTAACCCTGTTTTGACCACTATATTCTATAGTCCTGTGTTCTACAGTAGCCCTGTTTTGACCACTATATTCTATAGTCCTGTATTCTACAGTAACCCTGTTTTGACCACTATATTCTATAGTCCTGTATTCTACAGTAACCCTGTTTTGACCACTATATTCTATAGTCCTGTATTCTACAGTAACCCTGTTTTGACCAGTTGACCACTATATTCTATAGTCCTGTATTCTACAGTAACCCTGTTTTGACCAGTTGACCACTATATTCTATAGTCCTGTATTCTACAGTAACCCTGTTTTGACCACTATATTCTATAGTCCTGTATTCTACAGGAGCCCTGTTTTGACCACTATATTCTATAGTCCTGTATTCTACAGTAGCCCTGTTTTGACCACTATATTCTATAGTCCTGTATTCTACAGTAACCCTGTTTTGACCACTATATTCTATAGTCCTGTAGTCTACAGTAACCCTGTTTTGACCAGTTGACCACTATATTCTATAGTCCTGTATTCTACAGTAACCCTGTTTTGACCACTATATTCTATAGTCCTGTATTCTACAGTAACCCTGTTTTGACCAGTTGACCACTATATTCTATAGTCCTGTATTCTACAGTAACCCTGTTTTGACCACTATATTCTATAGTCCTGTGTTCTACAGTAGCCCTGTTTTGACCACTATATTCTATAGTCCTGTATTCTACAGTAACCCTGTTTTGACCACTATATTCTATAGTCCTGTATTCTACAGTAACCCTGTTTTGACCACTATATTCTATAGTCCTGTATTCTACAGTAACCCTGTTTTGACCAGTTGACCACTATATTCTATAGTCCTGTATTCTACAGTAGCCCTGTGTGATCAGTGTCGTACCTGTCCCAAGGTGGTCTGGGTCCTCCTCTGTGGGAATGGGAGGGCTGTGGAGGTGGACCTGATGGGTGGGAGGGCCTTATGGGTGGAGGGTGACCAATCATAGGCATGTGGTATCCCTGGGGAACCAATCAGGAGAGAGAAAGCTCAAGGAAATACACAGGAACATTTTAGGAAATGCAAATAAAATACAGGTAAAAAAAAAAATGGGAATAATGTGTCTTAGAATCTACAGAGGCTATGACAGGTCATAAGAACCTTATGTAGCCTCTAAGACAACTAGTAGCAGGTGTCTCTCACCTGAGGTCCGCTGTCGGCTGATCTGATTGGTGGCTCTGATATCATGTAAGGCCCCGCCTCCATCTCACTGAGAGAGAAAAAACCCACCAATGAATCAGTGAGTTAATCAAATCAGTCAATTATCAACGGTTGAGACGTGTATCTGTGTGGCGTCCGTAGTCACGGCAACTCACCCTGGCGGCGGCGGCTCGTTGTGATTGGCCAAGTGCCGTGGCTCCGCCCGGTGTGGTTCTGGTGTGGGGTCAGGAGAGATTGACACCTCAGGCGGTCCAATCGGTGGGGTCTGAATGGGCAGGCTTTGTGTCAGGGTGACAGGAGGAGTGAGGGAGGCTGGGGGGCGAGAGGTGTTAACCAATAGGGGGTCCTGCTGGCGAGCGTTGGTCGATAAGGGGTCCTGCTGGCGAGCGTTGGCCAATAGGGGGTCCTGCTGGCGAGCGTTGGCCAATAGGGGGTCCTGCTGGCGAGCGTTGGCCAATAGGGGGTCCTGCTGGCGAGCGTTGGCCAATAGGGGGTCCTGCTGGCGAGCGCTGGCCAATAGGGGGTCCTGCTGGCGAGCGCTGGCCAATAGGGGGTCCTGCTGGCGAGCGCTGGCCAATAGGGGGTCCTGCTGGCGAGCGCTGGCCAATAGGGGGTCCTGCTGGCGACTGTTGGCCAATAGGGGGTCCTGCTGGCGTGAGCCGAGGGTTCTGAATGGCTGAGGCCGTGCTGGGGGCGGGGCAGACTGCTGCAGGGTTTTGTTTCGTGCTGGTTTGGTGTAACCAGATTCATTCTTAAAGTTATTCACTGCCTGAGGGGAGAGAGAGACCGAGAGAGAGAGACAAAGAGAGGGGAGAGAGACCGAGGGAGGGGGGAGAGAGATTTTGAATAAATAAAACTATAGTGTGTATATGAGTGTAGTTTAATTACTGACCGACCGACTGTGTGTGTGTGTGTGTAGTTTGTCTTAATGTGCGCGTCTCTGTGACGTGTACCTGTCGTAGGAACTTGTTAGCGATGAGAGCGTCAGGTGAGACGTCAGACTGTTTGCAGGTGAAACAGGTGTGTTCCTCTGAGTCCAGCAGACTGGTCCTGATACCTAGAGGTTAAAAGGTCATACAAAGAGGTTAGAGGTCAGGGGTGAAACAAATAAAGAACTGTTACTTGAGACAATAAGGACTTCCCCAAATACAGAACTGTTAGTTGAGACAATAAGGACTTCCCCAAATACAGAACTGTTAGTTGAGACAATAAGGACCCACCTCCCGTTAGCTTTCATGAATCTGCATTTCCAATAATGTGCAATTCATATTGAAAGGAAACAATATTGTGTTGCTTCAGGGGACTAGTTCACCATCACACTAAATACATGTTGTGTTACTTCAGGGGACTAGTTCACCATCACACTAAATAAATGTGTTGCTTCAGGGGACTAGTTCACCATCACACTAAATAAATGTTGTATTACATCAGTAGAGTGATCAGGGGACTAGTTCATCAATAAAAATGTTATCGTTGAAAAAGGGCAGAATTCTGACCAAAATATAACCTGGGGACGGGAAATGCCATGGACCTCACGATACTTAGGCGCCGATACGATGTGTTTTGCGATTCAATACTGTGATTTATTTGCAATTTTCGATGTTCCAGATATATTGCTCACCACATGTCCGCTGCTAACGATACAGGAAGATCAGAGGTAGTTTCACAAAGACAATGTTAACGAGCATTAGCTCAACGACTGGAAGTCTACAGGAACAGCCAGCATCTGTTCATCCCACTCTGGGGAAGTGGGGCCCCGGCTCACCGGTTAGTCTGGGGGGGGCCCGGGTCACCGGTTAGCCTGGGGGGGGCCCCGGCTCACCGGTTAGCCTGGGGGGGGCCCCGGCTCACCGGTTAGCCTGGGGGGCGCCCCGGCTCACCGGTTAGCCTGGGGGGCGCCCCGGCTCACCGGTTAGCCTGGGGGGCGCCCCGGCTCACCGGTTAGCCTGGGGGGCGCCCCGGCTCACCGGTTAGCCTGGGGGGCGCCCCGGCTCACCGGTTAGCCTGGGGGGCGCCCCGGCTCACCGGTTAGCCTGGGGGGCGCCCCGGCTCACCGGTTAGCCTGGGGGGCGCCCCGGCTCACCGGTTAGCCTGGGGGGCGCCCCGGCTCACCGGTTAGCCTGGGGGGCGCCCCGGCTCACCGGTTAGCCTGGGGGGCGCCCCGGCTCACCGGTTAGCCTGGGGGGCGCCCCGGCTCACCGGTTAGCCTGGGGGGCGCCCCGGCTCACCGGTTAGCCTGGGGGGCGCCCCGGCTCACCGGTTAGCCTGGGGGGCGCCCCGGCTCACCGGTTAGCCTGGGGGGCGCCCCGGCTCACCGGTTAGTCTGGGGGCGGGGGGGGGCTGGGCAAGAAGAGTTTGAAAACTGCTGTGTTAACTCACAGTCGTCGCAGTAGGAGTTACCACAGCAGGGTATGACAACAGCATCACTCATCAGGTCGTTACCTGGAACAGATTAGAAGACAAAGTGATTCAAAGATGCGTTTCAAAGACATTTTAACAACAAATCGCTGCTCAGATATAACTTTTTGGTGTTTTGACAAAAGATTTCCTAGTTAAATCAAACCAATAAACAAATTGTATAATTAAATGTAATAATAATAATGAGTTAATTACAGATGGGGCAGAGCAGCTCATCAGGGATTGGATCAGCCTCATCTTCAGACGATGACGCTTCACGAGGAACAAAGGGGGGACGTTCCTTCTTACCCAGAGCATAGGCCTCCCTGCAACACATTATATTATCTTTACTCTCTCCTTCCTACCCAGAACACGAAAACACTAAATGAGCAGAGGTAGAGAATGAGAGAGACAGAGAGAATGAGAGAGACAGAGAGACACAGAGAGAGAGAGAGAGACACAGAGAGAGAGAGAGAGAGAGAGAGACACAGAGAGAGAGAGAGACACAGAGAGAGAGAGAGACACAGAGAGAGACACAGAGAGAGAGAGAGACACAGAGAGAGAGAGAGACACAGAGAGAGAGAGAGACAGAGAGAGAGAGAGACAGAGAGAGAGGGAGAGAGACACAGAGAGAGCGTGTGGTACGTACGCGTCTATAGCAGGAATAGCATATTCTCCAGTGCTGGTCAACATGGCTCCTTTAGTTCCTGGTTCAGCCTTCACCATAAAGCTCTGAGGGATCCCCTTACTGGTCCTGACTGGCTTAGGGGCCTCTATACTCTTATCCTGCAACACAGATACCATATGTCATGTTATGTAGTGATCCCCTTACCGGTCCTGACTGGCTTAGGGGCCTCTATACTCTTATCCTACAACACAGATACCATATATTATGTTATGTAGTGTATATGTAGTGATCCCCTTACTGGTCCTGACTGGCTTAGGGGCCTCTATACTCTTATCCTACAACAGATACCATATGTCATGTTATGTAGTGTATATGTAGTGATCCCCTTACTGGTCCTGACTGGCTTAGGGGCCTCTATACTCATATCCTACAACAGATACCATATGTCATGTTATGTAGTGTATATGTAGTGATCCCCTTACTGGTCCTGACTGGCTTAGGAGCCTCTATACTCTTATCCTACAACACAGCATGTAGGGTTAAACCACGTTGTGTTATGTAGTGTTATGTATTGTATATGTAGTGTTATGTAGTGTCGTACCATCTGCATGGGACAGTGTTTGATGTAGTGTCCGTTCTTGCCACAGCGATAGCAGGTGTAGTGTATATGTAGTGAATACTGACCGGACAGTTTATTAGGTACACCACCCAGTTCATGAAAATGGTTCGCTCCTACAGACAGTGAGTCACGTGGCTGTGGCTTGTTATATAAAGCAGACAGGCATCGAGGCATTCAGTTACTGTTGTATTGAAGGTTAGAAACGGGAGAAACCAGTGACCTTAAGCGACTTTGAGCGCGGTATAATCGTTGGTGACGGGAGCGCCGGTTTCCAGTATCTCAGAAACGGCCGCCCTCCTGGGCTTGTCACACACGACAGTGTCTAGGCTTTACTGAGAACGGTGCGACAAACACAAAACATCCAGTCAGCGGCAGTCTGGTGGGTGAAAACAGCTCATTGATGAGAGGTGGAAGGTGAATGGCAATAATCGTGTCAGGATTTGGGGTAAGCAGCATCAGTCCATGGCCCCATCCTGCCTGGTGTCGACGGTACAGGCTGGTGGCAGAGTCAGGATTTGGGGTAAGCAGCATCAGTCCATGGCCCCATCCTGCCTGGTGTCGACGGTACAGGCTGGTGGCAGAGTCAGGATTTGGGGTAAGCAGCATCAGTCCATGGACCCATCCTGCCTGGTGTCGACGGTACAGGCTGGTGGCAGAGTCAGGATTTGGGGTAAGCAGCATCAGTCCATGGCCCCATCCTGCCTGGTGTCGACGGTACAGGCTGGTGGCAGAGTCAGGATTTGGGGTAAGCAGCATCAGTCCATGGACCCCATCCTACCTGGTGTCGACGGTACAGGCTGGTGGCAGAGTCAGGATTTGGGGTAAGCAGCATCAGTCCATGGCCCCATCCTGCCTGGTGTCGACGGTACAGGCTGGTGGCAGAGTCAGGATTTGGGGTAAGCAGCATCAGTCCATGGACCCCATCCTGCCTGGTGTCGACGGTACAGGCTGGTGGCAGAGTCAGGATTTGGGGTAAGCAGCATCAGTCCATGGCCCCATCCTGCCTGGTGTCGAGGGTACAGGCTGGTGGCAGAGTCAGGATTTGGGGTAAGCAGCATCAGTCCATGGCCCCATCCTGCCTGGTGTTGAGGGTACAGGCTGGTGGCAGAGTCAGGATTTGGGGTAAGCAGCATCAGTCCATGGCCCCATCTTGCCTGGTGTCGACGGTACAGGCTGGTGGCAGAGTCAGGATTTGGAGTAAGCAGCATCAGTCCATGGCCCCATCCTGCCTGGTGTCGACGGTACAGGCTGGTGGCAGAGTCAGGATTTGGGGTAAGCAGCATCAGTCCATGGACCCCATCATGCCTGGTGTCGACGGTACAGGCTGGTGGCAGAGTCAGGATTTGGGGTAAGCAGCATCAGTCCATGGACCCATCCTGCCTGTTGTCGACGGTACAGGCTGGTGGTGGTGGTGTACCGTCGTCCAATCTGCAGCAACTGCATGATGCCATCTCGTCAGCACGGACCGACATCCCTGTGGAACGTTTCCGACTTGAAGAAGCTATACACCGAAGAATTTAGGCCGTTCTGGAGGAAAAAAGGGGGCGGTCCGTCCCGGTACTAGATGGGACGTGTACCTAATAAACTGCCCGGTGAATTTATATGTAGTGTCGTACCATCTGCATGGGGCAGTGTTTGATGTAGTGTCCGTTCTTGCCACAGCGATAGCAGGTGTAGTGTATATGTAGTGTTATGTAGTGTATATGTAGTGTCGTACCATCTGCATGGGGCAGTGTTTGATGTAGTGTCCGTTCTTGCCACAGCGATAGCAGGTGTAGTGTATATGTAGTGTTATGTAGTGTATATGTAGTGTCGTACCATCTGCATGGGGCAGTGTTTGATGTAGTGTCCGTTCTTGCCACAGCGATAGCAGGTGTAGTGTATATGTAGTGTTATGTAGTGTATATGTAGTGTCGTACCATCTGCATGGGGCAGTGTTTGATGTAGTGTCCGTTCTTGCCACAGCGATAGCAGGTGTAGTGTATATGTAGTGTTATGTAGTGTATATGTAGTGTCGTACCATCTGCATGGGGCAGTGTTTGATGTAGTGTCCGTTCTTGCCACAGCGATAGCAGGTGTAGTGTATATGTAGTGTTATGTAGTGTTATGTAGTGTCGTACCATCTGCATGGGGCAGTGTTTGATGTAGTGTCCGTTCTTGCCACAGCGATAGCAGGTGTAATGTGCAGGAGGCGGTCCGATGGCCTTCTTAGAGTAACTGGAGGGGAGAGACACAGAAAAGGTAGAGTCAGTGAGCACCAAGTAGACCGCAATAGCGGGGTCGACTCCCAATACCGGGGTCGACTCCCAATACCGGGGTCGACTCCCAATACCGGGGTCGACTCCCAATACCGGGGTCGACTCCCAATACCGGGGTCGACTCCCAATACCGGGGTCGACTCCCAATACCGGGGTCGACTCCCAATACCGGGGTCGACTCCCAAACAACTAAAGAGCGTTGAAGCGTGAGGCTAAACTTGTCCCCGTTTTGGTCCCGTAGCTACCACATTGAAGCATGAAGCGTACCCGTACACAGAAACTCTGTGACAGAGAGCATCATCTTGTCCCCGTTTTGGTCCCGTAGCTACCACATTGAAGCATGAAGCGTACCCGTACACAGAAACTCTGTGACAGAGAGCATCAACTTGTCCCCGTTTTGGTCCCGTAGCTACCACATTGAAGCATGAAGCGTACCCGTACACAGAAACTCTGTGACAGAGAGCATCAACTTGTCCCCGTTTTGGTCCCGTAGCTACCACATTGAAGCATGAAGCGTACCCGTACACAGAAACTCTGTGACAGAGAGCATCAACTTGCATCACCCATCATCTGCGGTTCATCCTGCCGCTGAGTCTCAGTTTAAACATTAAACTACAGTTCACTAAAACAGCAGAGGTGTGGAGTCCACACTCGAGTCTGACTCCAGTCACAAATAAAACAACTTGAGACTCTACTTTGACATGAGACTGAAGACTAGAATTTCTGGCCAGGTTTTGTAACATTTTGTCACAAATTTTCTGGCACGGAGTCTCCTTTGATCACGCAGCCAGACACAGTAAAGCTCTTGCAAAAAAAAAAAAAAAGAACAAAAGACAGGCCCTAGAATACTTATGTAAATGTGATCTTTCAGACTAATTGTTTATACATTTGGAAACATGTCGAAAAACATGTTATGGCTTTGTCATTATGGGGTATTGTGATGTCATTATTGTGATGTCATTATTGTGATGTCATTATTGTGATGTCATTATGGGGTATTGTGTGTAGATTGTTGAGGGGGGGGGGAACAATGTAATCCATTTTAAAATAAGGCTGTAATGTAACAAAATGTGGATAAAGTCAAGGTGGGGGTGGGGTTGTCTGAATACTTTCGAATGAATAATATATCGTTAGATGGTTCTTCAGTTTTAATTAAAAAGCCATATGGAGACCTTGGGACTATACAGATCTATTTGGAGTTGAAGACATTGTATTTATAGATTTTATTTTTATTCGTGACTTGAATAAAACGTGTGATCCGCCAGATGCCAGAGAATGCTACGAGTGCATTGCCCCCCAACTGTAAAATTTGGTGGAGGAGGAATAATGGTCTGGGGGTGTTTTTCATGTTTCGGGCCCCTTAGTTGCAGTGAAGGGAAATCTTAATGCTACAGCATACATGACATTCTAGATGATTCTGTGCTTCCAACTTTTTTTGGCAACAGTTTGAGGAAGGCCCTTTCCTGTTTCAGCATGACAACTCCCCCCGCGCACAAAGCGAGGTCCATACAGAAATGGTTTATCGAGATCGGTGTGGAAGAACTTGAATGGCTTGCACAGAGCCCTGACTTCAACCGCATCAAACAACTTTGGGATGAATTGGAACGCTGACTGCGAGCCAGGCCTAATCACCCAACATCAGTTCCCGACCTAACTAATGCCCTCGTGGCTGAATAGAAGCAAGTCCCTGCAGCGATGTTCCAACAGCTAGTGGAAAGGCTTCCCAGAAGAGTGGAGGCTGTTAGAGCAGTAAAGGGGGGACCAACTCCATATTAATGCCCATGATTTTGGAATGAGATTGTCATGTAGTGTATATACAGTTGAAGTCGGAAGTTTACATACACCTTAGCTAAACACATTTAAGCTCAGTTTCACAATTCCTGACATTTAATCCTAGTAAAAAATCCCTCTCTTAGGTCAGTTAAGAATCACCACTTTATTTTATGAATGTTAAAATGTCAGAATAATAGCTGAGAATTATTTATTTCAGCTTTTATTTCTTTCATCACATTCCCAGTGGGTCAGAAGTTTACATGCATTCAATTAATATTTGGTAGCATTGCCTTTAAATTGTTTAACTTGGGTCAAACGTTTCAGGTAGCCTTCAACAAGCGTTCTACAATAAGTTGGGTGAATTTTGGTACATTCCTCCTGACAGAGCTGGTGTAACCGAGTCAGGTTTGTAGACCTACTTCCTCGCACATGCTTTTTCAGTTCTGCCCACATATTTTCTATAGGGTTGAGGTCAGGGCTTTGTGATGGCCACTCCAATACCTTGACTGTTGTCCTTAAGCCATTTTGCCACAACTTTGGAAGTATGCTTGGGGTCATTGTCCACTTGGAAGAACCATTTGCAACCAAGCTTTAACTTCTAGACTGATGTCTTGAGATGTTGCTTCAATATATCCGCATAATTTTCCTACCTCACGATGCCATCTTTTTTGTGAAGTGCACCAGTCGCTCCTGCAGCAAAGCACCCCCACAACATGATGCTGCCACTCCCATGCTTCACGGTTGGGATGGCGTTCTTCGGCTTGCAAGCCTCCCACCTTTTTCTTCCAAACATAACGATGGTTATTTTGGCCAAACAGTTCTATTTTTGTTGTTTCATCAGACCAGAGGACATTTCTCCAAAAAGTACAATCTTTGTCCCCATGTGCAGTTGCAAACCGTAGTCTGTCTTTTTTAAGGCGGTTTTGGAGCAGTGGCTTCTTCCTTGCTGAGGAGCCTTTCAGGTTATGTAGATATAGGACTCGTTTTACTGTGGATATAGATACTTTTGTACCCGTTTCCTCCAGCATCTTCACAAGGTCCTTTGTTGTTGTTCTGGGATTGATTTGCACTTTTCACAACAAAGCATCTTTATTTTTTTCACCTTTATTTAACCAGGTAGGCCAGTTGAGAACAAGTTCTCATTTGCAACTGCGACCTGGCCAAGATAAAGCAAAGCAGTGCGACACAAACAACAGAGTTACACATGGAATAAACAAACATGCAGTCATACAATAGAAAAAGTCTATATACAGCGTATGAAAATGAGGTAGGATAAGGGAGGTAAAGGCAATAAATATGCCATAGTGGCGAAATAATTACGATATAACAATTAAACACTGGAGTGATAGATATGCAGAAGATGAGTGTGCAAGTAGAGATACTGGGGTGCAAAGGAGCAAGATTAATAAATAAATACAGTATGGGGATGAGGTAGATAGATGGGCTGTTTACAGATGGGCTATGTACAGGTGCAGTGATCTGTGAGCTGCTTTGACAGCTGGTGCTTAAAGTTAGTGAGGGAGATATGAGTCTCCAACTTCAGTGATTTTTACAGTTCGTTCCAGTCATTGGCAGCAGAGAACTGGATCGAAAGGCGGCCAAAGGAGGAATTGGCTTTGGGGGTGACCAGTGAGATATACCTGCTAGAGCGCGTGCTACGGGTGGGTGTTGCTATGGTGACCAGTGAGCTGAGATAAGGCGGGGCTTTACCTAGCAAAGACTTATAGATGACCTGGAGCCAGTGGGTTTGGCGACGGATATGAAGCGAGGGCCAGCCAACGCGAGCATACAGGTCGCAGTGGTGGGTAGTATATGGGGCTTTGGTGACAAAACAGATGGCACTGTGATAGCAAATTGGATGCAGTCTGAGTAGAGTGTTGGAGGCTACTTTGTAAATGACATCGCCGAAGTCAAAGATCGGTAGGATAGTCAGTTTTACGAGGGTATGTTTGGCAGCATGAGTGAAGGATGTTTATTGCGAAATAGGAAGCCGATTCTAGATTTAATTTTGGATTGGAGATGCTTAATGTTGACTCTGGAAGGAGAGTTTACAGTCTAACCAGACACCTAGGTATTTGTAGTTGTCCACATATTCTAAGTCAGAACCGTCCAGAGTAGTGACGCTGGACGGGTGGGTAGGTGTGGGCAGCGATTGGTTGAAGAGCATGCATTTAGTTTTACTTGCATTTAAGAGCAGTTGGAGGCCACGGAAGGAGAGTTGTATGGCATTGAAGCTCGTCTGGAGGTTTGTAAACACAGTGTCCAAAGAAGGGCCAGATGTATACAAAATGGTGTCGTCTGCATAGGTGGATCAAAAAAAAATAATCACCAGCAGCAAGAGCTAGCAGACAGAACGTGTTTCCTTCCTGAGCGGTATGACGGCTGCGTGGTCCCATGGTGTTTATACTTGCGTAGTATTGTTTGTACAGATAAACGTGGTACCTTCAGGCGTTTGGAAATTGCTCCCAAGGATGAACCAGATTTGTGGAGGTCTACAATTTTTTTTTTATATCTGAGGTCTTGGCTGATTTTTTTTGATTTTCCCACGATGTCAAGCAAAGAGGTATATACACAGGTACACTTACAATTGACTTAAATGTCAATTAGCCTATCAGAAACTTCTAAAGCCATGACAATTTTCTGGAATTTTCCAAGCTTTTTAAAGGCACAGTCAACTTAGTGTATGTAAACTTCGGACCCACTGGAATTGTGATACAGTGAATTATAAGTGAAATAATTTGTCGGTAAACAATTGTTGGAAAAATGACTTGTGTCATGCACAAAGTAGATGTCCTAACCGACTTACCAAAAATAAAGTTTGTTAACAAGAAATGTGTGGAGTGGTTGAAAAACGAGTTTTAATGACTCAAACCTAAGTGTATGTAAACTTCCGACTTCAACTGTATGTGCATCTTTATGAGCTGGATTGCCTGTCTTTGCAATTAGTTTATTTCAGTTTGCTCTCGTTAGCATATTTAGCTAGCAGCCTCCATGGAAATTCTCTATCAGTTGTACTAATTTTGTTAGCATTCTGGTAATAGACACCCAATGGGCTTTTTGTTGTATTTTCAGAACTAAGACATTAATACTGTAAATCCTCTGGGATGAGAAGGACAACACGATGACGTGGATACCGCCCAACCCTACTGTAAATCCTCTGGGATGAGAAGGACAACACGATGACGTGGATACCGCCCAACCCTACTGTAAATCCTCTGGGATGAGAAGGACAACACGATGACGTGGATACCGCCCAACCCTACTGTAAATCCTCTGGGATGAGATGGACGGCACGATGACGTGGATACCGCCCAACCCTACTGTAAATCCTCTGGGATGAGATGGACGGCACGATGACGTGGATACCGCCCAACCCTACTGTAAATCCTCTGGGATGAGAAGGACGGCACGATGACGTGGATACCGCCCAACCTTACTGTAAATCCTCTGGGATGAGAAGGACAACATGATGACGTGGATACCGCCCAACCTTACTGTAAATCCTCTGGGATGAGAAGGACAACATGATGACGTGGATACCGCCCAACCCTACTGTAAATCCTCTGGGATGAGAAGGACGACGCGATGACGTGGATACCGCCCAACCCTACTGTAAATCCTCTGGGATGAGAAGGACAACACGATGACGTGGATACCGCCCAACCCTACTGTAAATCCTCTGGGATGAGAAGGACGACACGATGACGTGGATACCGCCCAACCCTACTGTAAATCCTCTGGGATGAGAAGGACGGAATGATGACGTGGATACCGCCCAACCCTACTGTAAATCCTCTGGGATGAGAAGGACGACACGATGACGTGGATACCGCCCAACCCTACTGTAAATCCTCTGGGATGAGAAGGACGACACGATGACGTGGATACCGCCCAACCCTACTGTAAATCCTCTGGGATGAGAAGGACAACATGACGACGTGGATACCGCCCAACCCTACTGTAAATCCTCTGGGATGAGAAGGACAAAACGATGACGTGGATACCGCCCAACCCTACTGTAAATCCTCTGGGATGAGAAGGACAACATGATGACGTGGATACCGCCCAACCCTACTGTAAATCCTCTGGGATGAGATGGACAACACGATGACGTGGATACCGCCCAACCCTACTGTAAATCCTCTGGGATGAGAAGGACAAAACGATGACGTGGATACCGCCCAACCCTACTGTAAATCCTCTGGGATGAGAAGGACAACATGATGACGTGGATACCGCCCAACCCTACTGTAAATCCTCTGGGATGAGAAGGACAACACGATGACGTGGATACCGCCCAACCCTACTGTAAATCCTCTGGGATGAGAAGGACGGCATGACGACGTGATGACGTGGATACCGCCCAACCCTACTGTAAATCCTCTGGGATGAGATGGACAACACGATGACGTGGATACCGCCCAACCCTACTGTAAATCCTCTGGGATGAGAAGGACAACGCGATGACGTGGATACCGCCCAACCCTACTGTAAATCCTCTGGGATGAGAAGGACAACACGATGACGTGGATACCGCCCAACCCTACTGTAAATCCTCTGGGATGAGAAGGACAACACGATGACGTGGATACCGCCCAACCCTACTGTAAATCCTCTGGGATGAGAAGGACAACACGATGACGTGGATACCGCCCAACCCTACTGTAAATCCTCTGGGATGAGAAGGACAACACGATGACGTGGATACCGCCCAACCCTACTGTAAATCCTCTGGGATGAGAAGGACAACACGATGACGTGGATACCGCCCAACCCTACTGTAAATCCTCTGGGATGAGAAGGACAACACGATGACGTGGATACCGCCCAACCCTACTGTAAATCCTCTGGGATGAGAAGGACAACATGATGACGTGGATACCGCCCAACCCTACTGTAAATCCTCTGGGATGAGAAGGACAACACGATGACGTGGATACCGCCCAACCCTACTGTAAATCCTCTGGGATGAGATGGACGGCATGACGACGTGGTCACGTGGATACCGCCCAACCCTACTGTAAATCCTCTGGGATGAGAAGGACAACACGATGACGTGGATACCGCCCAACCCTACTGTAAATCCTCTGGGATGAGAAGGACAACACGATGACGTGGATACCGCCCAACCCTACTGTAAATCCTCTGGGATGAGAAGGACAACACGATGACGTGGATACCGCCCAACCCTACTGTAAATCCTCTGGGATGAGAAGGACAACACGATGACGTGGATACCGCCCAACCCTACTGTAAATCCTCTGGGATGAGAAGGACAACATGACGACGTGGATACCGCCCAACCCTACTGTAAATCCTCTGGGATGAGAAGGACAACACGATGACGTGGATACCGCCCAACCCTACTGTAAATCCTCTGGGATGAGAAGGACAACATGATGACGTGGATACCGCCCAACCCTACTGTAAATCCTCTGGGATGAGAAGGACAACACGATGACGTGGATACCGCCCAACCCTACTGTAAATCCTCTGGGATGAGAAGGACAACACGATGACGTGGATACCGCCCAACCCTACTGTAAATCCTCTGGGATGAGAAGGACAACACGATGACGTGGATACCGCCCAACCCTACTGTAAATCCTCTGGGATGAGAAGGACAACACGATGACGTGGATACCGCCCAACCCTACTGTAAATCCTCTGGGATGAGAAGGACGACACGATGACGTGGATACCGCCCAACCCTACTGTAAATCCTCTGGGATGAGAAGGACAACACGATGACGTGGATACCGCCCAACCCTACTGTAAATCCTCTGGGATGAGAAGGACAACACGATGACGTGGATACCGCCCAACCCTACTGTAAATCCTCTGGGATGAGAAGGACGACACGATGACGTGGATACCGCCCAACCCTACTGTAAATCCTCTGGGATGAGAAGGACAACATGATGACGTGATGACGTGGATACCGCCCAACCCTACTGTAAATCCTCTGGGATGAGAAGGACGACACGATGACGTGGATACCGCCCAACCCTACTGTAAATCCTCTGGGATGAGAAGGACAACACGATGACGTGGATACCGCCCAACCCTACTGTGTGTATTACACTCACTGTATGGGGTCATATTCACTGTTGGACTGGGACATCATGGCTCTGATCTTGTCATCCTCTGATGCATTGGCCTCCGCTAGGTTGGCAGTCTGAAGAGAAAGGGAGGAGGCGAGAGGAATGAGGCGAGAGGAATGAGGAGGGAGGAGGAATGAGGCGAGAGAGGAGGAATGAGGAGGGAGGAGGAATGAGGCGAGAGAGGAGGAATGAGGAGGGAGGAGGAATGAGGCGAGAGAGGAGGAATGAGGAGGGAGGAGGAATGAGGCGAGAGAGGAGGAATGAGGAGGGAGGAGGAATGAGGCGAGAGAGGAGGAATGAGGAGAGAGAGGAGGAATGAGGAGAGAGAGGAGGAATGAGGAGGGAGGAGGAATGAGGCGAGAGGAGGAATGAGGCGAGAGGAGGAATGAGGAGGGAGGAGGAATGAGGTGAGAGAGGAGGAATGAGGTGAGAGAGGAGGAATGAGGTGAGGGAGGAGGAATGAGGAGAGAGAGGAGGAATGAGGAGAGAGAGGAGGAATGAGGAGAGAGAGGAGGAATGAGGAGGGAGGAGGAATGAGGCGAGAGAGGAGGAATGAGGAGGGAGGAGGAATGAGGTGAGAGAGGAGGAATGAGGTGAGGGAGGAGGAATGAGGAGAGAGAGGAGGAATGAGGAGGGAGGAGGAATGAGGAGAGAGAGGAGGAATGAGGTGAGGGAGGAGGAATGAGGAGAGAGAGGAGGAATGAGGAGAGAGAGGAGGAATGAGGAGGGAGGAGGAATGAGGCGAGAGGAGGAATGAGGAGGGAGGAGGAATGAGGTGAGAGAGGAGGAATGAGGTGAGAGAGGAGGAATGAGGTGAGGGAGGAGGAATGAGGAGAGAGAGGAGGAATGAGGAGAGAGAGGAGGAATGAGGCGAGAGAGGAGGAATGAGGCGAGAGAGGAGGAATGAGGAGGGAGGAGGAATGAGGCGAGAGAGGAGGAATGAGGAGGGAGGAGGAATGAGGTGAGAGAGGAGGAATGAGGTGAGGGAGGAGGGATGAGGTGAGGTGAGGGAGGAGGGATGAGGAGTGGAGTTAGAGGAGGATGACAAGGAGTTGTAAGGTGAAAATCAATTTACATTTTAATTCATGCCCCGAATTAAATGAGTTGAAATTAAACGAACCCCAACCTGATTCCCAAAGACCAAAACACACACAGAGAGAGACAGTACCTTAGAGAGCTGGGCCAGGGAGACGGACGGTGACGAGTCGGTCTGAAGGAGAAGAGCAACATTAAGACAGAACAAAGTCAAGGTCGACATCACCACCTGTCTGCCTGGGAGCAGACACGGACTCAATCTAGAGATGGACATGGCTTCCCCAGTCTGCCTGGGAGCAGACACGGACTCAATCTAGAGATGGACATGGCTTCCCCAGTCTGCCTGGGAGCAGACACGGACTCAATCTAGAGATGGACATGGCTTCCCCAGTCTGCCTGGGAGCAGACACGGACTCAATCTAGAGATGGACATGGCTTCCCCCGTCTCCTTCTGAAAAGACATTGGGAGAAGATACCATCCACCTGTCTTTTGAGGAGGAGGCGAGGAGATAGGAGGTGAGGAATCAAGGACACACAGATCGATCAACCCATTCCATAGCCAGAGAGGCAGATCACATACATCCAGTCAACTCAATACTACAGTGTGACAGTTACACCAATGTTGTAGGGTCAAGTTTCCCCCCCTAAAAACACTGATCTGGGCTCAGTTCTTCATTTCCACACGAATGGTTATTGGTAAGGATCGGTGGCATGGGAAACTGATCCTAGATCTGTACCCAGGGGACGAACGCAGCAGAGCCGTCCTTCTCCTCCAATACGACGTGAGGAGGAACCGCAAAACATTGAGATTCACACAGGAACTGATGCTGGGGGGGGGGGGGGGGGTACATTGGTACTACAGCCTGGCTAGCTACACCAGTAGTAGTAGTTGGTACTACAGCCTGGCTAGCTACACCAGTAGTAGTAGTTGGTACTACAGCCCTGGCTAGCTACACCAGTAGTAGTAGTAGTTGGTACTACAGCCTGGCTAGCTACACCAGTAGTAGTAGTAGTTGGTACTACAGCCTGGCTAGCTACACCAGTAGTAGTAGTAGTTGGTACTACAGCCTGGCTAGCTACACCAGTAGTAGTAGTAGTTGGTACTACAGCCTGGCTAGCTACACCAGTAGTAGTAGTAGTAGTTGGTACTACAGCCTGGCTAGCTACACCAGTAGTAGTAGTAGTAGTTGGTACTACAGCCTGGCTAGCTACACCAGTAGTAGTAGTAGTAGTTGGTACTACAGCCTGGCTAGCTACACCAGTAGTAGTAGTAGTAGTTGGTACTACAGCCTGGCTAGCTACACCAGTAGTAGTAGTAGTAGTTGGTACTACAGCCTGGCTAGCTACACCAGTAGTAGTAGTAGTAGTTGGTACTACAGCCTGGCTAGCTACACCAGTAGTAGTAGTAGTAGTTGGTACTACAGCCTGGCTAGCTACACCAGTAGTAGTAGTAGTAGTTGGTACTACAGCCTGGCTAGCTACACCAGTAGTAGTAGTAGTTGGTACTACAGCCTGGCTAGCTACACCAGTAGTAGTAGTAGTTGGTACTACAGCCTGGCTAGCTACACCAGTAGTAGTAGTAGTTGGTACTACAGCCTGGCTAGCTACACCAGTAGTAGTAGTAGTTGGTACTACAGCCTGGCTAGCTACACCAGTAGTAGGTATTACAGCTAAGCTAGCTTCACCAGTAGTAGTAATTGGTACTACAGCCTGGCTAGCTACATTAGTAGTAGGTATTACAGCTAAGCTAGCTTCACCAGTAGTAGTAATTGGTACTACAGCCTGGCTAGCTACATTAGTAGTAGGTATTACAGCTGAGCTAGCTACACCAGTAGTAGAAGTTGGTGCTACAGCATGGCTAGCTACATCAGTAGTAGTAGTTGGTACTACAGCCTGGCTAGCTACACCAGTAGTAGTAGTTGGTGGTACTACAGCCTGGCTAGCTACACCAGTAGTAGTAGTTGGTGGTACTACAGCCTGGCTAGCTACACCAGTAGTAGTAGTTGGTACTACAGCCTGGCTAGCTACACCAGTAGTAGTAGTTGGTACTACAGCCTGGCTAGCTACACCAGTAGTAGTAGTAGTTGGTACTACAGCCCTGGCTAGCTACAGCAGCAGTAGTAGTTGGTACTACAGCCTGGCTAGCTACAGCAGCAGTAGTAGTTGGTACTACAGCCTGGCTAGCTACAGCAGTAGTAGTAGTTGGTACTACAGCCTGGCTAGCTACACCAGTAGTAGTAGTTGGCGGTATTTACAGCCTGGCTAGCTACACCAGTAGTAGTAGTTGGTGGTATTTACAGCCTGGCTAGCTACACCAGTAGTAGTAGTTGGTGGTATTTACAGCCTGGCTAGCTACACCAGTAGTAGTAGTTGGTGGTATTTACAGCTGCGCTAGCTACATTCGTAGCAGTAGTTGGTATTACTACCTAGACCAACCTAGCTTGTTTACTAATACTACTACTGGTGTACCTAGTAGTAGTTGGTGTTACAGCCCGGCTAGCTACACCAGCAGTAGTAGTTGGTACTACAGCCTGGCTAGCTACACCAGTAGTAGTAGTTGGTACTACAGCCTGGCTAGCTACACCAGTAGTAGTAGTTGGTATTACAGCAGAGCTAGCTACACCAGTAGTAGTAGTTGGTACTACAGCCTGGCTAGCTACACCAGTAGTAGTAGTTGGTACTACAGCCTGGCTAGTAAAGGGTCACATTAGAAGTAGGTATTACAGCTGAGTTAGCTACACCAGTAGTAGTAGTTGGTGTTACAGCCTGGCTAGCTACACCAGTAGTAATAGGTATTACAGCCTGGCTAGCAACATCACTAATGGTAGTAGTAGGTGGTATTTACAGCTGCGCTAGCTACATTGGTTGCAGTAGTTGGTATTACTACCTAGACCAGCCTAGCTTGTTTACTAATACTACTACTGGTGTAGCTAGTAGTAGTAGTTGGTGTTACAGCCCGGCTAGCTACACCAGTAGTAGTAGTTGGTACTACAGCCCGGCTAGCTACACCAGTAGTAGTAGTCGGTACTACAGCCCGGCTAGCTACACCAGTAGTAGTAGTTGGTACTACAGCCCGGCTAGCTACACCAGTAGTAGTAGTTAGTACTACAGCCTGGCTAGCTACACCAGTAGTAGTAGTTGGTATTACAGCCTGGCTAGCTACACCAGTAGTAGTAGTTGGTACTACAGCCCGGCTAGCTACA
Source organism: Salvelinus fontinalis (assembly GCF_029448725.1). Taxonomy (NCBI): domain Eukaryota; kingdom Metazoa; phylum Chordata; class Actinopteri; order Salmoniformes; family Salmonidae; genus Salvelinus; species Salvelinus fontinalis. Next base: position 1,979,514 of record NC_074704.1, read on the forward strand.
CCAGTAGTAATAATAGCTGTTGTTGTGGCCCTTTACTACACTATGGGCTAACAGGATTAAGTCTAAAACTAGGCAACAGACTATATGGGCTAACAGGATTAAGTCCAAAACTAGGCAACAGACTATATGGGCTAACAGGATTAAGTCCAGAGCTAGGCAACAGACTATATGGGCTAACAGGATTAAGTCCAGAGCTAGGCAACAGACTATATGGGCTAACAGGATTAAGTCCAGAGCTAGGCAACAGACTATATGGGCTAACAGGATTAAGTCCAGAGCTAGACAACAGACTATATGGGCTAACAGGATTAAGTCCAGAGCTAGACAACAGACTATATGGGCTAACAGGATTAAGTCCAAAACTAGGCATCAGACTATATGGGCTAACAGGATTAAGTCCAAAACTAGGCAACAGACTATATGGGCTAACAGGATTAAGTCCAGAGCTAGACAACAGACTATGGGCTAACAGGATTAAGTCCAGAGCTAGACAACAGACTATATGGGCTAACAGGATTAAGTCCAGAGCTAGACAACAGACTATATGGGCTAACAGGATTAAGTCCAGAGCTAGACAACAGACTATATGGGCTAACAGGATTAAGTCCAGAGCTAGACAACAGACTATATGGGCTAACAGGATTAAGTCCAGAGCTAGACAACAGACTATATGGGCTAACAGGAGTAAGTCCAGAGCTAGACAACAGACTATATGAGCTAACAGGATTAAGTCCAAAACTAGGCAACAGACTATATGGGCTAACAGGATTAAGTCCAGAGCTAGGCAACAGACTATGGGTTAACAGGATTAAGTTTTAGAGCAAGGCTGGTCTAGGTAACAGACTGAGCTAACAGGATTAAATTCAGAGCTAGGCCGGTCTAGGTAACTGACTATGAAGTAAACAGGATTAAGTTTTAGAGCAAGGCTGGTCTAGGTAACAGACTGAGCTAACAGGATTAAATTCAGAGCTAGGCCGGTCTAGGTAACTGACTATGAAGTAAACAGGATTAAGTTTTAGAGCAAGGCTAGTCTAGGTAACAGACTGAGCTAACAGGATTAAATTCAGAGCTAGGCCGGTCTAGGTAACTGACTATGAAGTAAACAGGATTAAGTTTTAGAGCAAGGCTGGTCTAGGTAACAGACTGAGCTAACAGGATTAAATTCAGAGCTAGGCCGGTCTAGGTAACAGACTATGGGCTAACAGGATTAAGTTTTAGAGCAAGGCTGGTCTAGGTAACAGACTGAGCTAACAGGATTAAATTCAGAGCTAGGCCGGTCCAGGTAACCGATTAGCTCACGTTACACCAGTTAACCCAATATCCTACTTCCTAGCCACTGCATGTAGCTATATGGGTAACAGTTGAAGTGAACCATGTTGCCTTCACGACTCCTCGTCTACAGCAGTGTCTGGAGTGAGGCGCTATGCGTCCACACAGGATGAGCTATCTAGTGCATTATGGCAACACTGCAAAACAGTATAATAAAATGTGTTTCTTTTAACAATACTTTCACTACAATAACCATTATACAATAGTAGTAAACAATAGCCATCATAACACTAGTCAAGGGACAAAGGGGAAGAGGGAGGGTAGAGAGGTCTGGTTTAGTAGGCTATAAACTCTTCGTCGTCGCTGTCATCATCATCATCATCATAGTAGAGGCTGGTAGGTTGGTAGGTTCAGAGGTCACTGTGAAGGGAAGACACAGGGTCTGGTGTGGTGGTGCACGTGCTCACAACAGAACACATAACCTCTTTATTGACAGTTCTGGCAGCGTACAGCAGCAACCAAACACAACCCTGTCGCCACGGGAACCTACCATGCCACACAGTCAGCCCAGTTAGAACCCTGTGATGTCATAATAGATCATTTCAGTGATGTCATAATAGTCTCTATGATGTCGTAATGGTATCATCATCATTGCACCGCTTTTAGTTTTTTTTTGTAACTCTGTACCAAACATGATCGTGGATTCAGTACTCATCATAGTAAATACTTAACACCTAGTTTACAGTTTAGCTTTAAGTAAAAAATGATTGCAAAGTAGACAAAATGCATTGCATTTCTAAGTATTTTGTAGTAAAAAAAAAAAAAAAAAAACTTGAGAGAACAAAGGATCAACTATGTCCAGTCCATATTAAAATGTCAGAATATGATGAGAGAACAACATTAGGACAGCCAAATATCAGCAATTAACTTCAGTTTTAGAACAACTGTTGAACAGGAACCAAATTATTTACCGATTTACCCCCCACACACACACAGTCACACACAGGTATCCATACAAGGTATCAATGCATTACTCAATACCTCAAAAACTCATTGCTATAACACCACGTGAAAGAAAAAGCAGAATTTCCCATTCATTTGAAGTAAAGCAGCATAGCAATAATCGGGCATCATCATGCCTGTAAGGATTATGAAGCATTGTCTCAACACACAGGGGGAGGCTCTGTACAGTGGCAGGCTAAGAACACCACGCTAACCCTTGTTTCAATATGAAATACAGTCACAATATAGTTCAGATCCATCAACACATTGAACAACATTAAAAACACACAGTGAGTTACACAACAACAGAGAACAGCAGTTGGAACCATCAAAACAGAATATTATCACCATGACAACTCAGAGTTAACTGGTGACCAATCAGAACAGAATATTAAAATCACCGTAACAACTCAGTTAACTGGTTACCAATCAGAACAGAGTTTACACAGTATGTTTAACCCCCAAAAATCAGAGCAGAGTTTATAAAAGGAGGACAGAGAGAGTAAGGAAATGAGAGTGCTTGTTACATACGGGTCTGGAGGATCCAGCAGCCATGTCAGAACGGTCACTAAACAAACAGGAAGAAACAGAATAACATGTCAACAACCACCACAGACATGGACAACAGAGAGGAGTTGTAGCTTTAGAATAACTAGGCTGGTTTGACTGGATACTAGTGTGTGGCTGTGTGGAGGGGGGGGTTACTACCATTTGACTGGATACTAGTGTGTGGCTGTGTGGAGGGGGGGGGGGTATTGGCATCAACATCCGATGGGGGGGGGGGGGGGGGGGTTACTACCATTTGACTGGATACTAGTGTGTGGCTGTGTGGAGGGGGGGGGGGGGGTATTGGCATCAACATGCGATGGGGGGGGTTACTACCATTTGACTGGATACTAGCGTGTGGCCATTATTAGGACCAACAGGCGATTGGGGGGGGGGGGTACTAACATGCAGATAGACACAGGGTCACGATGTCATAGCTACGTACACAATGAACGTTCTGCCCGCTGGTTTGACCCCTCCGATGGGGGTGCGTCTGACGATCACTGATGAGTGTTTGGGGATGTGAATCTCCTCATCGGTGTACTCTATAGAAGCACAAGGTACACAGCATATATCATTAGTACTGTAGTCTGTAGTCTATAGAACCACAAGGTACACAGTATATATCATTAGTACTGTAGTCTATAGAACCACAGGGAATGTAATATATCATTAGTACTGTAGTCTGTAGAAGCAAAAGGTACACAGCATATATCATCAGTACTGTAGTCTGTAGAAGCACAAGGTACACAGCATATATCATTAGTACTGTAGTCTATAGAACCACGGGGAATATAATATAGCATAAGTACTGTAGTCTATAGAACCACGGGGAATATAATATATCATTAGTACTGTAGTCTATAGAACCACGGGGAATATAATATATCATTAGTAATACATAGTGTTTGGGGATGTGGACATCAAACCAAAACGGCTAAATTCACATCGTTCTTCCCTGTGTAAAAGGTCACCCCAGCCGAAGCTCTAGAGAGATTGGACTCAACACTTTATGAGTTTCTAGAGATTAAACATATGCAACAATGTTGACGGGGAAAGTTTTATTTTGGTTCCTCAACAATGAGACATGTTCAATCTGCCTGGTCAATGCAGCTCATGCAACAATGTTGATGACAACTATGCTGTTTTCACTTTGTTTCTTAATATAAATCCACTAGTGTTCTGTAATTAACGTTACACTATCATTATTATTATTACATATACAAACAGCTAGCTTGTCATTTCTTAGCAAGTACGGGCTGTTGTAGGCGCTAATGCTAATCGCCTGTTAGCTGGCGGGCTAATAGATGTACGGAGTTGATTGCAAACGTACTTATACAGCCTCATAATACCTAAAATCAGCATGTTGTTTGTACGACAGTATCTTCTAAAATCGAAGAGGAATACACAAAGCAAGAATATGTTAGCTACATTAAGTAGCTAAGAGAAAACATTCAATGTAGCCGGAGATTAAACGTTCCCGTTGTCATGTCAAAAACACTGTATTCAAAGTGGTCACTATTAACTATAGAATAATCATTATAATTCCAACAGTTGACAAGTGTTTTACTCTAAATCGCAAGTTACAATTGCAACATTTGGTTCAAAATATGGCCCAGATTGTTTGCCCATATCGTGCAGCCCTACACGGCAACGTGGAAATGATCGCAAATGAGTGCAGGAAATGTATGAATGAGCTGAAAATTGTTTGATGATATTAAATTAACACAAAAATAAATCAGAATGGCGAAATACCACCCTAGGGTCACGCACTACGCACTACTTTTTTTGGGGGGGTCAAATACAGTAATACAATCCAACTTCTGTATCTATATATAATTTATTTTTTGGGACCATTTCGCCGATCCCTATCAGGAAGTACACACCATAAAACTGCATAGAATCATTGACAATCTTGGCATCACTAACATCAGCTCGTTGTAGAACAACCTGTACTACTAGAGACTGCCGGGGGCGCTCCGGGCTAGTTCTTACCTTCACGGGTCTGTGCGTTGGTGATCTGCAGGTCACAGTCGGTGGCTTTGAGGCGCTCTCTGCCCATAATCTGCCGTTTCAGCTCGGCCAGGGTGATGTGCAGCCCGTCAAAGGTCACGGTGTTGTAGTCCAGTTTGGACGAGAATTTATAATGAACACACGACATTCTCACAACTATCACTTAAATCAAACTCAAGACAAGGGAAAACAACAAGTTAGTTAAGAATAACAATAACCAGTACTAGATATGATCTGAGACTGAAGGGAAAGCTACCAGTTTAGTCTAAGATAATATCGAAGGGAAAACAGGCAATGAACTAAGAGGAAGTATTCACAGATAGTCCTTGTAGCTGTATACGTCAAAGACACCAAGCTACTAGTAGTGAAAGGCCGGGACACCAGCAAGCAGCGTCTTTAACCCGGTCAGTTCGTTATTAAGAGTCCGGTAAAACACAAGAAAAGTACAGTTCCAGAAGTGTCCATTACGGCTTTTTCACGGTTAATAAAGTCAGTAGAGTCTCTCGCGGAAACACGGGCCTTGTAGCTGCTGAAAGCAGCGAGGCACCGAGTTCGCGGTTAGGAGTCCATGGGAGGCCGCAAGCTTCACTCTTCCGCCGTAAATGGCGCAGTCCAAAATCGTCTAATCCGTCCGGAAACTGAAAATCAAACGTCCAAAAATAAGTCCTCAAACGATCCTCTTCGGAGTTGCAGTCCACGCAGGAACGATGTTTATCCTTGTATGACCTACGATGAAATTATGAGACAAGGAAATCTGCGGCCTAGGTCGATGTAACGTTACCTACCACTCAAAACAAAAACATTACCCGCAGCTAACGTTAGCGTACAGTACTTGGGTAGCTAGTTAACTGGTTAGAAAATGGCCACTGGAAACAACCACTTTAATAACCAGTTAGCTTAGGCTCTTATCCAAAACGACGGTAATTATCTCCTTCCAAACTATAATTTTCGTTGTTTAAATCCATAACATCCATTTCGACGGTCTTTCCGTTGCTCCTCGTTGTCTTCAGAACATCATGGCGGGCCCGGAAACTGGCCTGACAAGAAAACGGAAACGATTTTTTTTTCATCTATAAGGTCCAATCTATAAGGCGCAACCTACTGTGCGAGGTAGTAAAATATATATTTTAAAAAACGTTTTGGATGAAAATACTCATACTAACTAGCAAAACAACAACAAAATATCATACATACAAATAAATACAATTCACTCTACTTCTGTTAAAATCATAAAGTCAAAACTGGTCTCCACAGGCTCAGGAGCACGGGAAGGCGGGGTAGTTCTTCCATAGCAACAAACCACTTGAAGGTCTTCCGTTGTGAATTCTTTCAGGCCCAGAAACTTTTCTTCCGTATCCACAATTGATGTCCAATTTATTTAAAAAAAAATGTTGACACTTGACCAGTATAGTTATTAACAGTTACAATAAACACCACAAAGAGAAAACTTCGGTTTAGACGTTTGGTGACGTGTGCAGCTTTGGCTGCAGCTAGCGCCCTCTAGTGAGCTGTAGAATGAAGCAATAAGGCCGGAGGAGGTCCGGTATACGGCCATATGGCGCGGCTAAGGGCTGTTCTTTAGGGACGACGGAACGCGGAGTGCCTGGATACAACCCTTAGCCGTGGTATATTGGCCATATAACACAAACACCTATTATAAACTGGTTATCAACATAATTAGAGCAGTAAAAATAAATGTTCTGTCATACCCGTGGTATCGAGTCTGATATACCATGGCAGTCAGCCAATCAGCATTCAGGGCTTAAACCACCTAGTTTATAATACACGATAAACCACTACATTGTAGAATAATAGTGAAGACATCAAAACTATGAACACATATGGAATCATGTAGAAACCCAAAATGTATTAAACAAATCAAAAATATATTTATATTTGAGATTCTTCAAAGTAGCCACCCTTTGCCCTGACGACAGCTTTGCACACTCTTGCATTCTCTCAACCAGCTTCATGAGGTAGTCACCTGAAATGCATTTCAATTAACAGGTGTGCCTTGTTAAAAGTTAATTTGTGGAATTTCTTTCCTTCTTAAAAGTTGTGTTGTGACAAGGTGGGCGTTGTATACAGAAGATAGCCCTATTTGGTAAAAGACCAAGTCCATAGTATGGCAAGAACAGCTCAAATAAGCAAAGAGAAACGACAGTCCATCATTACTTTAAGACGTGAAGGTCAGTCAATCTGGAAAATGTCAAGAACTTTGAAAGTTTCTTCAAGTGCAGTCGCAAAAACCATCAAGCGCTATGATGTTTCTCAACAGGGCAAAGACCCAACACACCTCCAGGCTGTGTAAGGGCTATTTGACCAAGAAGGAGAGTGATGGAGTGCCGCATCAGATGACCTGGCCTCCCCAATCACCCGACCTCAACCCAATTGAGATGGATTGGGATGAGTTAGACCGCAGAGTGAAGGAAAATCAGCCTACAAGTGCTCAGCAATTGTTGCGAACTACTTCAAGACTGTTGGAAAAGCCTTCCAGGTGAAGCTGGTTGAGAGAATTCCAAGAGTGTTCAAAGCTGTCATCAAGGCAAAATGTGAGTACTTTGAATCTCAAATATAAAATATATTTTGACATATTTAATACTTTTTTTGTTTACTACATGATTCCATATGTGTTGTTTCATAGTTTTGATGTCTGTAGCACATACTCATGTTATATAAATAGTTCTAAAGCAATAAAATAACTGTAAGAAATAGAATTGAATACTTGACCGAAAGAGGCTTTTATACAGAACCAATACTGAGCACTAACAGGAGAATCACTATACTTTGTTGTCTCAATAGTCTGTGTGTGTGTGTGTGTGTGTGTGTGTGTGTGTGTGTGTGTGTGGTGAGTGGCGTTTGTTTGTTGACATTAATCTGTACGTTGTGTTTTGGTTCAAAGCACTCTACACCTGAGATGCCACAGATTCAGGTGTTTTCCACAAAGTCCTAGGAGACACTCACACTCACACTCACACTCACACTCACACACACACACACACACACACACACACACACACACACACACACACACACACACACACACCAGCAAAAATCAACAGCTGAGATGTGATTATTACTGTAGCCTGAAACACTATAAAAAAACAGAGGAACAGTAGAAAACATTGCATAATGTCACAGAAACGTAAGTTATGCCCCATTTCAAACTCATATCTAGAGGTTAGTCAGTGTATTTATTATAAACAGTGTGAGGGTCCACTAAGAGTTACTAGAGGTTAGTCAGTGTATTTATTATAAACAGTGTGAGGGCAGACTAAGAGTTACTAGAGGTTAGTCAGTGTATTTATTATAAACAGTGTGAGGGCAGACTAAGAGTTACTAGAGGTTAGTCAGTGTATTTATTTTAAACAGTGTGAGGGTCCACTAAGAGTTACTAGAGGTTAGTCAGTGTATTTATTATAAACAGTGTGAGGGCAGACTAAGAGTTACTAGAGGTTAGTCAGTGTATTTATTATAAACAGTGTGAGGGTCCACTAAGAGTTACTAGAGGTTAGTCAGTGTATTTATTATAAACAGTGTGAGGGCAGACTAAGAGTTACTAGAGGTTAGTCAGTGTATTTATTATAAACAGTGTGAGGGCCCACTAAGAGTTACTAGAGGTTAGTCAGTGTATTTATTATAAACAGTGTGAGGGCCCACTAAGAGTTACTAGAGGTTAGTCAGTGTATTTAATATAAACAGTGTGAAGACAGACTAAGAGTTACTAGAGGTTAGTCAGTGTATTTATTATAAACAGTGTGAGGGCAGACTAAGAGTTACTAGAGGTTAGTCAGTGTATTTATTATAAACAGTGTGAGGGTCCACTAAGAGTTACTAGAGGTTAGTCAGTGTATTTATTATAAACAGTGTGAGGGCTGACTAAGAGTTACTAGAGGTTAGTCAGTGTATTTATTATAAACAGTGTGAGGGCAAACTAAGAGTTACTAGAGGTTAGTCAGTGTATTTATTATAAACAGTGTGAGGGCCCACTAAGAGTTACTAGAGGTTAGTCAGTGTATTTATTATAAACAGTGTGAGGGTCCACTAATAGTTACTAGAGGTTAGTCAGTGTATTTATTATAAAAAGTGTGAGGGCAGACTAAGAGTTACTAGAAGTTAGTCAGTGTATTTATTATAAACAGTGTGAGGGTCCACTAAGAGTTACTAGAGGTTAGTCAGTGTATTTATTATAAACAGTGTGAGGGCAGACTAAGAGTTACTAGAGGTTAGTCAGTGTATTTATTATAAACAGTGTGAGGGCAGACTAAGAGTTACTAGAGGTTAGTCAGTGTATTTATTATAACCAGTGTGATGGCTGACTAAGAGTTACTAGAGGTTAGTCAGTGTATTTATTATAAACAGTGTGATGGCAGACTAAGAGTTACTAGAGGTTAGTCAGTGTATTTATTATACACAGTGTGAGGGTCCACTAAGAGTTACTAGAGGTTAGTCAGTGTATTTATTATAAACAGTGTGAGGGTCCACTAAGAGTTACTAGAGGTTAGTCAGTGTATTTATTATAAACAGCGTGAGGGTCCACTAAGAGTTACTAGAGGTTAGTCAGTGTATTTATTATAAACAGTGTGAGGGTCCACTAAGAGTTACTAGAGGTTAGTCAGTGTATTTATTATAAACAGTGTGAGGGCAGACTAAGAGTTACTAGAGGTTAGTCAGTGTATTTATTATAAACAGTGTGAGGGCAGACTAAGAGTTACTAGAGGTTAGTCAATGTATTTATTATGCACAGTGTGAGGGTCCACTAAGAGTTACTAGAGGTTAGTCAGTGTATTTATTATAAACAGTGTGAGGGCAGACTAAGAGTTACTAGAGGTTAGTCAGTGTATTTATTATAAACAGTGTGAGGGCCCACTAAGAGTTACTAGAGGTTAGTCAGTGTATTTAATATAAACAGTGTGAAGGCAGACTAAGAGTTACTAGAGGTTAGTCAGTGTATTTATTATAAACAGTGTGAGGGCCCACTAAGAGTTACTAGAGGTTAGTCAGTGTATTTATTATAAACAGTGTGAGGGCAGACTAAGAGTTACTAGAGGTTAGTCAGTGTATTTATTATAAACAGTGTGAGGGTCCACTAAGAGTTACTAGAGGTTAGTCAGTGTATTTATTATAAACAGTGTGAGGGCTGACTAAGAGTTACTAGAGGTTAGTCAGTGTATTTATTATAAACAGTGTGAGGGCAAACTAAGAGTTACTAGAGGTTAGTCAGTGTATTTATTATAAACAGTGTGAGGGCCCACTAAGAGTTACTAGAGGTTAGTCAGTGTATTTATTATAAACAGTGTGAGGGTCCACTAATAGTTACTAGAGGTTAGTCAGTGTATTTATTATAAAAAGTGTGAGGGCAGACTAAGAGTTACTAGAAGTTAGTCAGTGTATTTATTATAAACAGTGTGAGGGTCCACTAAGAGTTACTAGAGGTTAGTCAGTGTATTTATTATAAACAGTGTGAGGGCAGACTAAGAGTTACTAGAGGTTAGTCAGTGTATTTATTATAAACAGTGTGAGGGCAGACTAAGAGTTACTAGAGGTTAGTCAGTGTATTTATTATAACCAGTGTGATGGCTGACTAAGAGTTACTAGAGGTTAGTCAGTGTATTTATTATAAACAGTGTGATGGCAGACTAAGAGTTACTAGAGGTTAGTCAGTGTATTTATTATAAACAGTGTGAGGGTCCACTAAGAGTTACTAGAGGTTAGTCAGTGTATTTATTATAAACAGTGTGAGGGCAGACTAAGAGTTACTAGAGGTTAGTCAGTGTATTTATTATAAACAGTGTGAGGGCAGACTAAGAGTTACTAGAGGTTAGTCAATGTATTTATTATACACAGTGTGAGGGTCCACTAAGAGTTACTAGAGGTTAGTCAGTGTATTTATTATAAACAGTGTGAGGGCAGACTAAGAGTTACTAGAGGTTAGTCAGTGTATTTATTATAAACAGTGTGAGGGCAGACTAAGAGTTACTAGAGGTTAGTCAGTGTATTCATTATAAACAGTGTGAGGGTCCACTAAGAGTTACTAGAGGTTAGTCAGTGTATTTATTATAAACAGTGTGAGGGCAGACTAAGAGTTACTAGAGGTTAGTCAGTGTATTTATTATAAACAGTGTGAGGGTCCACTAAGAGTTACTAGAGGTTAGTCAGTGTATTTATTATAAACAGTGTGAGGGCAGACTAAGAGTTACTAGAGGTTAGTCAGTGTATTTATTATAAACAGTGTGAGGGCAGACTAAGAGTTACTAGAGGTTAGTCAGTGTATTTATTATAAACAGTGTGAGGGCTGACTAAGAGTTACTAGAGGTTAGTCAGTGTATTTATTATAAACAGTGTGAGGGCAGACTAAGAGTTACTAGAGGTTAGTCAATGTATTTATTATACACAGTGTGAGGGTCCACTAAGAGTTACTAGAGGTTAGTCAGTGTATTTATTATAAACAGTGTGAGGGTCCACTAAGAGTTACTAGAGGTTAGTCAGTGTATTTATTATAAACAGTGTGAGGGCAGACTAAGAGTTACTAGAGGTTAGTCAGTGTATTTATTATAAACAGTGTGAGGGTCCACTAAGAGTTACTAGAGGTTAGTCAGTGTATTTATTATAAACAGTGTGAGGGTCCACTAAGAGTTACTAGAGGTTAGTCAGTGTATTTATTATAAACAGTGTGAGGGCCCACTAAGAGTTACTAGAGGTTAGTCAGCAGAATACACAACATCTTTAAAGAGAGGGCTCTGGTAATAGAAAACAAAAAGGGAGCATTCTCATTGGATGTCAGGTCGGACAGCTACACTGGATCTGGGTCTGTCATTGGCTCTCGACAGAGGTCAGGGGTCATTTAAGCTTCCAGGAAACAAACTGAACAGACAGACAGATCAATTCTATACTGTTCTGCACAGTAATAGGAGTTTTGTAAATGTTCCATGTTTGTTCTATAGTGGATAAGAGCGTCTGCTAAATGACTTAAATGTAAATGTAAATGTATAGTCATCAGACAGAGGTAGTGTTCCATCCTGTCTGTTCTATAGTCATCGGACAGAGGTAGTGTTCCATCCTGTCTGTTCTACAGTCATCAGACAGAGGTAGTGTTCCATCCTGTCTGTTCTATAGTCATCAGACAGAGGTAGTGTTCCATCCTGTCTGTTCTATAGTCATCAGACAGAGGTAGTGTTCCATCCTGTCTGTTCTATGGTCATCAGACAGAGGTAGTGTTCCATCCTGTCTGTTCTATAGCAGTCAGACAGAGGTAGTGTTCCATCCTGTCTGTTCTATAGTCAGACAGAGGTAGTGTTCCATCCTGTCTGTTCTATAGTCATCAGACAGAGGTAGTGTTCCATCCTGTCTGTTCTATAGTCATCAGACAGAGGTAGTGTTCCATCCTGTCTGTTCTATAGTCATCAGACAGAGGTAGTGTTCCATCCTGTCTGTTCTACAGTCATCAGACAGAGGTAGTGTTCCATCCTGTCTGTTCTATGGTCATCAGACAGAGGTAGTGTTCCATCCTGTCTGTTCTATGGTCATCAGACAGAGGTAGTGTTCCATCCTGTCTGTTCTATAGCAGTCAGACAGAGGTAGTGTTCCATCTTGTCTGTTCTACAGTCATCAGACAGAGGTAGTGTTCCATCCTGTCTGTTCTATAGTCATCAGACAGAGGTAGTGTTCCATCCTGTCTGTTCTATAGTCATCAGACAGAGGTAGTGTTCCATCCTGTCTGTTCTACAGTCATCAGACAGAGGTAGTGTTGCATCCTGTCTGTTCTATGGTCATCAGACAGAGGTAGTGTTCCATCCTGTCTGTTCTATAGTCATCAGACAGAGGTAGTGTTCCATCCTGTCTGTTCTATAGTCATCAGACAGAGGTAGTGTTCCATCCTGTCTGTTCTATGGTCATCAGACAGAGGTAGTGTTCCATCCTGTCTGTTCTATAGTCATCAGACAGAGGTAGTGTTCCATCCTGTCTGTTCTATAGTCATCAGACAGAGGTAGTGTTCCATCCTGTCTGTTCTATGGTCATCAGACAGAGGTAGTGTTCCATCCTGTCTGTTCTATAGTCATCAGACAGAGGTAGTGTTCCATCCTGTCTGTTCTATAGTCATCAGACAGAGGTAGTGTTCCATCCTGTCTGTTCTATGGTCATCAGACAGAGGTAGTGTTCCATCCTGTCTGTTCTATGGTCATCAGACAGAGGTAGTGTTCCATCCTGTCTGTTCTATAGTCATCAGACAGAGGTAGTGTTCCATCCCGTCTGATCTACGGTCATCAGACAGAGGTAGTGTTTCCATCCCGTCTGTTCTATGGTCATCAGACAGAGGTAGTGTTCCATCCCGTCTGTTCTATGGTCATCAGACAGAGGTAGTGTTCCATCCTGTCTGTTCTATAGTCATCAGACAGAGGTAGTGTTCCATCCTGTCTGTTCTATAGTCATCAGACAGAGGTAGTGTTCCATCCTGTCTGTTCTATAGTCATCAGACAGAGGTAGTGTTCCATCCTGTCTGTTCTACAGTCAACAGACAGAGGGTAGTGTTCCATCCTGTCTGTTCTACGGTCATCAGACAGAGGTAGTGTTCCATCCTGTCTGTTCTATAGTCATCAGACAGAGGTAGTGTTCCATCCTGTCTGTTCTATAGTCATCAGACAGAGGTAGTGTTCCATCCTGTCTGTTCTATAGTCATCAGACAGAGGTAATGTTCCATCCTGTCTGTTCTATTTTCATCAGACAGAGGTAGTGTTCCATCCTGTCTGTTCTATAGTCATCAGACAGAGGTAGTGTTCCATCCTGTCTGTTCTATGGTCATCAGACAGTGGTAGTGTTCCATCCTGTCTGTTCTATAGCAGTCAGACAGAGGTAGTGTTCCATCCTGTCTGTTCTATAGTCAGACAGAGGTAGTGTTCCATCCTGTCTGTTCTATAGTCATCAGACAGAGGTAGTGTTCCATCCTGTCTGTTCTATAGTCATCAGACAGAGGTAGTGTTCCATCCTGTCTGTTCTATAGTCATCAGACAGAGGTAGTGTTCCATCCTGTCTGTTCTACAGTCATCAGACAGAGGTAGTGTTCCATCCTGTCTGTTCTATGGTCATCAGACAGAGGTAGTGTTCCATCCTGTCTGTTCTATGGTCATCAGACAGAGGTAGTGTTCCATCCTGTCTGTTCTATAGCAGTCAGACAGAGGTAGTGTTCCATCTTGTCTGTTCTACAGTCATCAGACAGAGGTAGTGTTCCATCCTGTCTGTTCTATAGTCATCAGACAGAGGTAGTGTTCCATCCTGTCTGTTCTATAGTCATCAGACAGAGGTAGTGTTCCATCCTGTCTGTTCTACAGTCATCAGACAGAGGTAGTGTTGCATCCTGTCTGTTCTATGGTCATCAGACAGAGGTAGTGTTCCATCCTGTCTGTTCTATAGTCATCAGACAGAGGTAGTGTTCCATCCTGTCTGTTCTATAGTCATCAGACAGAGGTAGTGTTCCATCCTGTCTGTTCTATGGTCATCAGACAGAGGTAGTGTTCCATCCTGTCTGTTCTATAGTCATCAGACAGAGGTAGTGTTCCATCCTGTCTGTTCTATAGTCATCAGACAGAGGTAGTGTTCCATCCTGTCTGTTCTATGGTCATCAGACAGAGGTAGTGTTCCATCCTGTCTGTTCTATAGTCATCAGACAGAGGTAGTGTTCCATCCTGTCTGTTCTATAGTCATCAGACAGAGGTAGTGTTCCATCCTGTCTGTTCTATGGTCATCAGACAGAGGTAGTGTTCCATCCTGTCTGTTCTATAGTCATCAGACAGAGGTAGTGTTCCATCCTGTCTGTTCTATAGTCATCAGACAGAGGTAGTGTTCCATCCTGTCTGTTCTATGGTCATCAGACAGAGGTAGTGTTCCATCCTGTCTGTTCTATGGTCATCAGACAGAGGTAGTGTTCCATCCTGTCTGTTCTATAGTCATCAGACAGAGGTAGTGTTCCATCCCGTCTGATCTACGGTCATCAGACAGAGGTAGTGTTTCCATCCCGTCTGTTCTATGGTCATCAGACAGAGGTAGTGTTCCATCCCGTCTGTTCTATGGTCATCAGACAGAGGTAGTGTTCCATCCTGTCTGTTCTATAGTCATCAGACAGAGGTAGTGTTCCATCCTGTCTGTTCTATAGTCATCAGACAGAGGTAGTGTTCCATCCTGTCTGTTCTATAGTCATCAGACAGAGGTAGTGTTCCATCCTGTCTGTTCTACAGTCAACAGACAGAGGGTAGTGTTCCATCCTGTCTGTTCTACGGTCATCAGACAGAGGTAGTGTTCCATCCTGTCTGTTCTATAGTCATCAGACAGAGGTAGTGTTCCATCCTGTCTGTTCTATAGTCATCAGACAGAGGTAGTGTTCCATCCTGTCTGTTCTATAGTCATCAGACAGAGGTAATGTTCCATCCTGTCTGTTCTATTTTCATCAGACAGAGGTAGTGTTCCATCCTGTCTGTTCTATAGTCATCAGACAGAGGTAGTGTTCCATCCTGTCTGTTCTATGGTCATCAGACAGAGGTAGTGTTCCATCCTGTCTGTTCTATAGCAGTCAGACAGAGGTAGTGTTCCATCCTGTCTGTTCTATAGTCAGACAGAGGTAGTGTTCCATCCTGTCTGTTCTATAGTCATCAGACAGAGGTAGTGTTCCATCCTGTCTGTTCTATAGTCATCAGACAGAGGTAGTGTTCCATCCTGTCTGTTCTATAGTCATCAGACAGAGGTAGTGTTCCATCCTGTCTGTTCTACAGTCATCAGACAGAGGTAGTGTTCCATCCTGTCTGTTCTATGGTCATCAGACAGAGGTAGTGTTCCATCCTGTCTGTTCTATGGTCATCAGACAGAGGTAGTGTTCCATCCTGTCTGTTCTATAGCAGTCAGACAGAGGTAGTGTTCCATCTTGTCTGTTCTACAGTCATCAGACAGAGGTAGTGTTCCATCCTGTCTGTTCTATAGTCATCAGACAGAGGTAGTGTTCCATCCTGTCTGTTCTATAGTCATCAGACAGAGGTAGTGTTCCATCCTGTCTGTTCTACAGTCATCAGACAGAGGTAGTGTTGCATCCTGTCTGTTCTATGGTCATCAGACAGAGGTAGTGTTCCATCCTGTCTGTTCTATAGTCATCAGACAGAGGTAGTGTTCCATCCTGTCTGTTCTATAGTCATCAGACAGAGGTAGTGTTCCATCCTGTCTGTTCTATGGTCATCAGACAGAGGTAGTGTTCCATCCTGTCTGTTCTATAGTCATCAGACAGAGGTAGTGTTCCATCCTGTCTGTTCTATAGTCATCAGACAGAGGTAGTGTTCCATCCTGTCTGTTCTATGGTCATCAGACAGAGGTAGTGTTCCATCCTGTCTGTTCTATAGTCATCAGACAGAGGTAGTGTTCCATCCTGTCTGTTCTATAGTCATCAGACAGAGGTAGTGTTCCATCCTGTCTGTTCTATGGTCATCAGACAGAGGTAGTGTTCCATCCTGTCTGTTCTATGGTCATCAGACAGAGGTAGTGTTCCATCCTGTCTGTTCTATAGTCATCAGACAGAGGTAGTGTTCCATCCCGTCTGATCTACGGTCATCAGACAGAGGTAGTGTTTCCATCCCGTCTGTTCTATGGTCATCAGACAGAGGTAGTGTTCCATCCCGTCTGTTCTATGGTCATCAGACAGAGGTAGTGTTCCATCCTGTCTGTTCTATAGTCATCAGACAGAGGTAGTGTTCCATCCTGTCTGTTCTATAGTCATCAGACAGAGGTAGTGTTCCATCCTGTCTGTTCTATAGTCATCAGACAGAGGTAGTGTTCCATCCTGTCTGTTCTACAGTCAACAGACAGAGGGTAGTGTTCCATCCTGTCTGTTCTACGGTCATCAGACAGAGGTAGTGTTCCATCCTGTCTGTTCTATAGTCATCAGACAGAGGTAGTGTTCCATCCTGTCTGTTCTATAGTCATCAGACAGAGGTAGTGTTCCATCCTGTCTGTTCTATAGTCATCAGACAGAGGTAATGTTCCATCCTGTCTGTTCTATTTTCATCAGACAGAGGTAGTGTTCCATCCTGTCTGTTCTATAGTCATCAGACAGAGGTAGTGTTCCATCCTGTCTGTTCTATGGTCATCAGACAGAGGTAGTGTTCCATCCTGTCTGTTCTATAGTCATCAGACAGAGGTAGTGTTCCATCCTGTCTGTTCTACGGTTCAGGCAGAGGTAGTGTTCCATCCTGTCTGTTCTACAGTCATCAGACAGAGGTAGTGTTCCATCCTGTCTCTTCTATAGTCATCAGACAGAGGTAGTGTTCCATCCTGTCTGTTCTATAGTCATCAGACAGAGGTAGTGTTCCATCCTGTCTGTTCTATAGTCATCAGACAGAGGTAGTGTTCCATCCTGTCTGTTCTATAGTCATCAGACAGAGGTAGTGTTCCATCCTGTCTGTTCTATGGTCATCAGACAGAGGTAGTGTTCCATCCTGTCTGTCCTAGGTCATCAGACAGAGGTAGTGTTCCATCCTGTCTGTTCTACAGTCATCAGACAGAGGTAATGTTCCATCCTGTCTGTTCTATAGTCATCAGACAGAGGTAGTGTTCCATCCCGTCTGTTCTATGGTCATCAGACAGAGGTAGTGTTCCATCCTGTCGGTCATCAGACAGAGGTAGTGTTCCATCCTGTCGGTCATCAGACAGAGGTAGTGTTCCATCCTGTCGGTCATCAGACAGAGGTAGTGTTCCATCCTGTCTGTTCTATAGTCATCAGACAGAGGTAGTGTTCCATCCTGTCTGTTCTATAGTCATCAGACAGAGGTAGTGTTCCATCCTGTCTGTTCTATAGTCATCAGACAGAGGTAGTGTTCCATCCTGTCTGTTCTATGGTCATCAGACAGAGGTAGTGTTCCATCCTGTCTGTCCTAGGTCATCAGACAGAGGTAGTGTTCCATCCTGTCTGTTCTACAGTCATCAGACAGAGGTAATGTTCCATCCTGTCTGTTCTATAGTCATCAGACAGAGGTAGTGTTCCATCCCGTCTGTTCTATGGTCATCAGACAGAGGTAGTGTTCCATCCTGTCGGTCATCAGACAGAGGTAGTGTTCCATCCTGTCTGTTCTATAGTCATCAGACAGAGGTAGTGTTCCATCCTGTCTGTTCTATAGTCATCAGACAGAGGTAGCGTTCCATCCGGTCTGTTCTACGGTTCAGGCAGAGGTAGTGTTCCATCCTGTCTGTTCTACAGTCATCAGACAGAGGTAGTGTTCCATCCTGTCTCTTCTATAGTCATCAGACAGAGGTAGTGTTCCATCCTGTCTGTTCTATAGTCATCAGACAGAGGTAATGTTCCATCCTGTCTGTTCTATTTTCATCAGACAGAGGTAGTGTTCCATCCTGTCTGTTCTATAGTCATCAGACAGAGGTAGTGTTCCATCCTGTCTGTTCTATAGTCATCAGACAGAGGTAGTGTTCCATCCTGTCTGTTCTATAGTCATCAGACAGAGGTAGTGTTCCATCCTGTCTGTTCTATGGTCATCAGACAGAGGTAGTGTTCCATCCTGTCTGTCCTAGGTCATCAGACAGAGGTAGTGTTCCATCCTGTCTGTTCTACAGTCATCAGACAGAGGTAATGTTCCATCCTGTCTGTTCTATAGTCATCAGACAGAGGTAGTGTTCCATCCCGTCTGTTCTATGGTCATCAGACAGAGGTAGTGTTCCATCCTGTCGGTCATCAGACAGAGGTAGTGTTCCATCCTGTCGGTCATCAGACAGAGGTAGTGTTCCATCCTGTCTGTTCTATAGTCATCAGACAGAGGTAGTGTTCCATCCTGTCTGTTCTATAGTCATCAGACAGAGGTAGTGTTCCATCCTGTCTGTTCTATAGTCATCAGACAGAGGTAGTGTTCCATCCTGTCTGTTCTATGGTCATCAGACAGAGGTAGTGTTCCATCCTGTCTGTCCTAGGTCATCAGACAGAGGTAGTGTTCCATCCTGTCTGTTCTACAGTCATCAGACAGAGGTAATGTTCCATCCTGTCTGTTCTATAGTCATCAGACAGAGGTAGTGTTCCATCCCGTCTGTTCTATGGTCATCAGACAGAGGTAGTGTTCCATCCTGTCGGTCACCAGACAGAGGTAGTGTTCCATCCTGTCGGTCACCAGACAGAGGTAGTGTTCCATCCTGTCGGTCATCAGACAGAGGTAGTGTTCCATCCAGTCATAAAGTAGGACTCAACAATCCATGACAACTTTTGTCCTTCTCCTTTCTCTCTCTCCATCCTTCCCTTACCCTCCCTCCCTCCACTCCTCCCTCTATTCCTCACTCCCATTCGCTCATCCTTCCCCCCTGTCTCTCTCTCTCTCTCTATTTCTCTCCCTCCCTCTCTCAGACAGGTGTTGTCCTCCTGTTGGCAGCATTGCTAGGCAACATGTCCTTGTTGGGCTTGCTTGTCAGTGGTGACAGGAAAACGCTCTTCGCGACATCCACCCCTCCTGCGGCGGCTGCCATCTTGTTGTTGGGCGGGGTTAGTTTGTGTGGGGCCAACGTGAACAGGGTGAACTCCGACCCCACTGGCCCCGCGGCGACAACCTTTGACACGGACAGGGCCGCTGGCAACGGCGAGGGGTCACGAGGTCGCAGCTGCCCCGCCGACGATATCGAGTTGCCGCGGTAACTGGAGCGGCGTCTGTAGCGGTTGTAGCGGCTGTAGTAGGACGCGGAGCGGAACAGAGCGGGTTTGGTGAGGGAGCGGCGGCCGCGGGTACGGAGCTGTCGGTGGCGCTCTATGAAGACGTGGACTGTCAGGACGCCCACCATCTCAGCCAAGATGAAGGACAACGCCCCGAAATAGAAGGACCAGCCGTACGAGTAACTCTTCTTACTGTCGCTCTGACCCGGGTCACCAGAGTTAGCCGAGATGTAGACGATGATGCCGATGATGTTACTGAGGCCTGGAGAGTGGAGAGGGGGGAGAGAGAGAGAGAGTTAGCTGAGATGTAAATGATGATGTTACTGAGGCCTGGAGAGTGGAGAGGGGGGAGAGAGAGAGAGAGTTAGCTGAGATGTAGATGATGATGTTACTGAGACCTGGAGAGTGGAGAGGGGGGAGAGAGAGAGAGAGAGAGAGTTAGCTGAGATGTAAATGATGATGTTACTGAGGCCTGGAGAGTGGAGAGGGGGGAGAGAGAGAGAGAGAGAGTTAGCTGAGATGTAGATGATGATGTTACTGAGGCCTGGAGAGTGGAGAGGGGGGAGAGAGAGAGAGAGAGTTAGCTGAGATGTAGATGATGATGTTACTGAGGCCTGGAGAGTGGAGAGGGGGGAGAGAGAGAGAGAGTTAGCTGAGATGTAAATGATGATGTTACTGAGGCCTGGAGAGTGGAGAGGGGGGAGAGAGAGAGAGAGTTAGCTGAGATGTAGATGATGATGTTACTGAGACCTGGAGAGTGGAGAGGGGGGAGAGAGAGAGAGAGAGAGAGTTAGCTGAGATGTAAATGATGATGTTACTGAGGCCTGGAGAGTGGAGAGGGGGGAGAGAGAGAGAGAGAGAGTTAGCTGAGATGTAGATGATGATGTTACTGAGGCCTGGAGAGTGGAGAGGGGGGAGAGAGAGAGAGAGAGTTAGCTGAGATGTAAATGATGATGTTACTGAGGCCTGGAGAGTGGAGAGGGGGGA